>NW_028128666.1:0-37200 GCF_965231255.1 Vanellus vanellus | reverse complement strand
GATGGAGTCCCGCAGGAAAGCAGAGAGGGCCAAATTGTCTGGGGCATTTGAAAGGGTTCCAGGAGGCAGTGAGAACCAGCATTACTTTTTCCCCGCTGGCACCTTTGCTGTGGCAGCAAAAGCTGGACGTTTGTCTTTTTTGCTCCGGAGGCTGCCGAAAGCGAAAACAGGTGCTTTTGAGGATGGAGTCCGCAGGAAAGCAGAGAGGGCCAAATTGTCTGTTGGCATTTGGAAGGGTTCCAGGAGGCAGTGAGAACCAGCATTACTTTTCCCGCTGGCACCTTTGCTGTGCAGCAAAAGCTGGACGTTTGTCTTTTTTGCTCCGGAGGTTGCCGAAAGCGAAAACAGGTGCTTTTGAGGATGGAGTCCGCAGGAAAGCAGAGAGGGCCAAATTGTCTGTGGCATTTGAAAGGGTTCCAGGAGGCAGTGAGAACCAGCATTACTTTTCCCCGCTGGCACCTTTGCTGTGGCAGCAAAAGCTGGACGTTTGTCTATTTTGCTCCGGAGGCTGCCGAAAGCGAAAATAGGTGCTTTTGAGGATGGAGTCCGCAGGAAAGCAGAGAGGGCCAAAATTGTCTGTGGCATTTGAAAGAGTTCCAGGAGGCAGTGAGAACCAGCATTACTTTTCCCCGCTGGCACCTTTGCTGTGGCAGCAAAAGCTGGACGTTTGTCTTTTTTTGCTCCGGAGGTTGCCGAAAGCGAAAACAGGTGCTTTTGAGGATGGAGTCCGCAGGAAAAGCAGAGAGGGCCAAATTGTCTGGGCATTTGAAAGGGTTCCAGGAGGCAGTGAGAACCAGCATTACTTTTCCCCCGCTGGCACCTTTGTTGTGGCAGCAAAAGCTGGAACGTTTGTCTTTTTGCTCCGGAGGCTGCCGAAAGCGAAAACAGGTGCTTTTGAGGATGGAGTCCGCAGGAAAGCAGAGAGGGCCAAATTGTCTGTGGCATTTGAAAGGGTTCCAGGAGGCAGTGAGAACCAGCATTACTTTTCCCCGCTGGCACCTTTGCTGTGGCAGCAAAAGCTGGACGTTTGTCTTTTTTGCTCCGGAGGCTGCCGAAAGCGAAAACAGGTGCTTTTGAGGATGGAGTCCGCAGGAAAGCAGAGAGGGCCAAATTGTCTGTGCATTTGAAAGGGTTCCAGGAGGCAGTGAGAACCAGCATTACTTTTCCCCGCTGGCACCTTGCTGTGGCAGCAAAAGCTGGACGTTTGTCTTTTTTGCTCCGGAGGTTGCCAAAAGCGAAAACAGGTGCTTTTGAGGATGGAGTCCGCAGGAAAGCAGAGAGGGCCAAAATTGTCTGGGGCATTTGAAGAGGTTCCAGGAGGCAGTGAGAACCAGCATTACTTTTCCCCGCTGGCACCTTTGCTGTGGCAGCAAAAGCTGGACGTTTGTCCTTTTTTTGCTCCGGAGGCTGCCGAAAGCGAAAACAGGTGCTTTTGAGGATGGAGTCCGCAGGAAAGCAGAGAGGGCCAAATTGTCTGTGGCATTTGAAGGAGTTCCAGGAGGCAGTGAGAACCAGCATTACTTTTCCCCGCTGGCACCTTTGCTGTGGCAGCAAAAGCTGGACGTTTGTCTTTTTTGCTCCGGAGGCTGCCGAAAGCGAAAACAGGTGCTTTTGAGGATGGAGTCCGCAGGAAAGCAGAGAGGGGCCAAATTTGTCTGTGGCATTTGAAAGGGTTCCAGGAGGCAGTGAGAACCAGCATTACTTTTCCCCGCTGGCACCTTTGCTGTGGCAGCAAAAGCTGGACGTTTGTCTTTTTTTGCTCCGGAGGCTGCCGAAAGCGAAAATAGGTTCTTTTTGAGGATGGAGTCCGCAGGAAAGCAGAGAGGGCCAAATTGTCTGTGGCATTTGAAAGGGTTTCCAGGAGGCAGTGAGAACCAGCATTAGTTTTCCCCGCTGGCACCTTTGCTGTGGCAGCAAAAGCTGGACGTTTGTCTTTTTTGCTCCGGAGGCTGCCGAAAGCGAAACAGGTGCTTTTGAGGATGGAGTCCGCAGAAAGCAGAGAGGGCCAAATTGTCTGTGGCATTTGAAAGGGTTCCAGGAGGCAGTGAGAACCAGCATTACTTTTCCCCGCTGGCACCTTTGCTGTGGCAGCAAAAGCTGGACGGTTGTCTTTTTTTGCTCCGGAGGCTGCCGAAAGCGAAAACAGGTGCTTTTGAGGATGGAGTCCGCAGGAAAGCAGAGAGGGCCAAATTGTCTGTGGCATTTGAAAGGGGTTCCAGGAGGCAGTGAGAACCAGCATTACTTTTTCCCCGCTGGCACCTTTGCTGTGGCAGCAAAAGCTGGACGTTTGTCTTTTTACCACCGGAGGGCGCCGAAAGTGAAAACAGGTGCTTTTGAGGATGGAGTCCGCAGGAAAAGCAGAGAGGGCTTAATTGTCTGGGGCATTTGAAAGGGTTCCAGGAGGCAGTGAGAACCAGCATTACTTTTCCCCGCTGGCACCTTTTGCTGTGGCAGCAAAAGCTGGACGTTTGTCTTTTTTGCTCCGGAGGCTGCCGAAAGCGAAAACAGGTGCTTTTGAGGATGCAGTCCGCAGGAAGCAGAGAGGGCCAAATTGTCTGTGGCATTTGAAAGGGTTCCAGGAGGCAGTGAGAACCAGCATTACTTTTCCCCGCTGGCACCTTTGCTGTGCAGCAAAAGCTGGACGATTGTCTTTTTTTGCTCCGGAGGCTGCCGAAAGCGAAAACAGGTGCTTTTGAGGATGGAGTCCGCAGGAAAGCAGAGAGGGCCAAATTGTCTGTGGCATTTGAAAGGGTTCCAGGAGGCAGTGAGAACCAGCATTACTTTTCCCCGCTGGCACCTTTTGCTGTGGCAGCAAAAGCTGACGTTTGTCTTTTTGCTCCGGAGGCTGCCGAAAGCGAAAACAGGTGCTTTTGAGGATGGAGTCCGCAGGAAAGCAGAGAGGCCAAATTGTCTGTGGCATTTGAAAGGGTTCCAGGAGGCAGTGAGAACCAGCATTACTTTTCCCCGCTGGCACCTTTGCTGTGGCAGCAAAAGCTGGACGTTTGTCTTTTTTGCTCCGGAGCTGCCAAAAGCGAAAACAGGTGCTTTTGAGGATGGAGTCCGCAGGAAAGCAGAGAGGGCCAAATTGTCTGGGGCATTTGAAGAGGTTCCAGGAGGCAATGAGAACCAGCATTACTTTTCCCCGCTGGCACCTTTGCTGTGGCAGCAAAAGCTGGACGTTTGTCTTTTTTGCTCCGGAGGCTGCCGAAAGCGAAAACAGGTGCTTTTGAGGATGGAGTCCGCAGGAAGCAGAGAGGGCCAAATTGTCTGTGGCATTTGAAAGGGTTCCAGGAGGCAGTGAGAACCAGCATTACTTTTCCCCGCTGGCACCTTTGCTGTGGCAGCAAAAGCTGGACGTTTGTCTTTTTTGCTCCGGACGCTGCCGAAAGCGAAAACAGGTGCTTTTGAGGATGGAGTCCGCAGGAAAGCAGAGAGGGCCAAATTGTCTGGGGCATTTGAAAGGGTTCCAGGAGGCAGTGAGAACCAGCATTACTTTTCCCCGCTGGCACCTTTGCTGTGGCAGCAAAAGCTGGACGTTTGTCTTTTTGCTCCGGAGGCTGCCGAAAGCGAAAACAGGTGCTTTTTGAGGATGGAGTCCCGCAGGAAAGCAGAGAGGGCCAAATTGTCTGTGGCATTTGAAGAGGTTCCAGGAGGCAGTGAGAACCAGCATTACTTTTCCCCGCTGGCACCTTTGCTGTGGCAGCAAAAGCTGGACGTTTGTCTTTTTGCTCCGGAGGCTGCCAAAAGCGAAAACAGGTGCTTTTGAGGATGGAGTCCGCAGGAAAGCAGAGAGGGCCAAATTGTCTGTGGCATTTGAAAGGGTTCCAGGAGGCAGTGAGAACCAGCATTACTTTTCCCCGCTGGCACCTTTGCTGTGGCAGCAAAAGCTGGACGTTTGTCTTTTTTGCTCCGGACGCTGCCGAAAGCGAAAACAGGTGCTTTTGAGGATGGAGTCCGCAGGAAAGCAGAGAGGGCCAAATTGTCTGTGGCATTTGAAAGGGTTCCAGGAGGCAGTGAGAACCAGCATTACTTTTCCCCGCTGGCACCTTTGCTGTGGCAGCAAAAGCTGGACGTTTGTCTTTTTTGCTCCGGAGGTTGCCAAAAGCGAAAACAGGTGCTTTTGAGGATGGAGTCCGCAGGAAAGCAGAGAGGGCCAAATTGTCTGTGGCATTTGAAAGAGTTTTAGGAGGCAGTGAGAACCAGCATTACTTTTCCCCGCTGGCACCTTTGCTGTGGCAGCAAAGCTGGACGTTTGTCTTTTTTGCTCCGGAGGCTGCCGGAAAGCGAAAACAGGTGCTTTTGAGGATGGAGTCCGCAGGAAAGCAGAGAGGGCCAAATTGTCTGTGGCATTTGAAAGGGTTCCAGGAGGCAGTGAGAACCAGCATTACTTTTCCCCGCTGGCACCTTTGCTGTGGCAGCAAAAGCTGGACGTTTGTCTTTTTGCTCCGGAGGTTGCCGAAAGCGAAAACAGGTGCTTTTGAGGATGGGGTCCGCAGGAAAGCAGAGAGGGCCAAATTGTCTGTGGCATTTGAAAGGGTTCCAGGAGGCAGTGAGAACCAGCATTACTTTTCCCCGCTGGCTCCTTTGCTGTGGCAGCAAAAGCTGGACGTTTGTCTTTTTTGCTCCGGAGGCTGCCGAAAGCGAAAACAGGTGCTTTTGAGGATGGAGTCCGCAGGAAAGCAGAGAGGGCCAAATTGTCTGTGGCATTTGAAAGAGTTCCAGGAGGCAGTGAGAACCAGCATTACTTTTCCCCGCTGGCACCTTTGCTGTGGCAGCAAAAGCTGGACGTTTGTCTTTTACCACCGGAGGGCGCCAAAAGTGAAAAAAGGCGCTTTTGAGGATAGAGTCCGCAGGAAAGCAGAGAGGGCCAAATTGTCAGGGGCATTTGAAGAGGTTCCAGGAGGCAGTGAGAACCAGCATTACTTTTCCCCGCTGGCACCTTTGCTGTGCAGCAAAAGCTGGACGTTTGTCTTTTTTGCTCCGGAGGCTGCCGAAAGCGAAACAGGTGCTTTTGAGGATGGAGTCCGCAGGAAAGCAGAGAGGGCCAAATTGTCTGTGGCATTTGAAAGGGTTCCAGGAGGCAGTGAGAACCAGCATTACTTTTCCCCGCTGGCACCTTTGCTGTGGCAGCAAAAGCTGGACGTTGTCTTTTTTGCTCCGGAGGCTGCCGAAAGCGAAAACAGGTGCTTTTGAGGATGGAGTCCGCAGGAAAGCAGAGAGGGCCAAATTGTCTGTGGCATTTGAAAGGGTTCCAGGAGGCAGTGAGAACCAGCATTACTTTCCCCGCTGGCACCTTTGCTGTGGCAGCAAAGCTGGACGTTTGTCTTTTTTGCTCCGGAGGCTGCCGAAAGCGAAAACAGGTGCTTTTGAGGATGGAGTCCGCAGGAAAGCAGAGAGGGCCAAATTGTCTGTGGCATTTGAAAGAGTTCCAGGAGGCAGTGAGAACCAGCATTACTTTCCCGCTGGCACCTTTGCTGTGGCAGCAAAAGCTGGACGTTTGTCTTTTTACCACCGGAGGGCGCCGAAAGTGAAAAAAGGCGCTTTTGAGGATAGAGTCCGCAGGAAAGCAGAGAGGGCCAAATTGTCTGGGGCATTTGAAGAGGTTCCAGGAAGCAGTGAGAACCAGCATTACTTTTCCCCGCTGGCACCTTTGCTGTGGCAGCAAAAGCTGGACGTTTGTCTTTTTTGCTCCGGAGGCTGCCGAAAGCGAAAACAGGTGCTTTTGAGGATGGAGTTCCGCAGGAAAGCAGAGAGGGCCAAATTGTCTGTGGCATTTGAAAGGGTTCCAGGAGGCAGTGAGAACCAGCATTACTTTTCCCCGCTGGCACCTTTGCTGTGGCAGCAAAAGCTGGACGTTTTGTCTTTTACCACCGGAGGGCGCCGAAAGTGAAAAAAGGCGCTTTTGAGGATAGAGTCCGCAGGAAAGCAGAGAGGGCCAAATTGTCTGGGCATTTGAAGAGGTTCCAGGAAGCAGTGAGAACCAGCATTACTTTTCCCGCTGGCACCTTTGCTGTGGCAGCAAAAGCTGGACGTTTGTCTTTTTTGCTCCGGAGGCTGCCGAAAGCGAAAACAGGTGCTTTTGAGGATGGAGTCCGCAGGAAAGCAGAGAGGGCCAAATTGTCTGTGGCATTTGAAAGGGTTCCAGGAGGCAGTGAGAACCAGCATTACTTTTCCCCGCTGGCACCTTTTGCTGTGGCAGCAAAAGCTGGACGTTTGTTTTTTTGCTCCGGAGGTTGCCGAAAGCGAAAAACAGGTGCTTTTGAGGATGGAGTCCGCAGGAAAGCAGAGAGGGCCAAATTGTCTGGGGCATTTGAAAGGGTTCCAGGAGGCAGTGAGAACCAGCATTACTTTTCCCCGCTGGCACCTTTGCTGTGGCAGCAAAAGCTGGACGTTTGTCTTTTTTGCTCCGGAGGCTGCCGAAAGCGAAAACAGGTGCTTTTGAGGATGGAGTCCGCAGGAAAGCAGAGAGGGCCAAATTGTCTGTGGCATTTGAAAGGGTTCCAGGAGGCAGTGAGAACCAGCATTACTTTTCCCCGCTGGCACCTTTGCTGTGGCAGCAAAAGCTGGACGTTTGTCTATTATGCTCCGGAGGCTGCCGAAAGCGAAATAGGTGCTTTTGAGGATGGAGTCCGCAGGAAAGCAGAGAGGGCCAAATTGTCTGTGGCATTTGAAAGAGTTCCAGGAGGCAGTGAGAACCAGCATTACTTTTCCCCCGCTGGCACCTTTGCTGTGGCAGCAAAAGCTGGACGTTTGTCTTTTTTGCTCCGGAGGCTGCCGAAAGCGAAAACAGGTGCTTTTGAGGATGGAGTCCGCAGGAAAGCAGAGAGGGCCAAATTGTCTGGGGCATTTGAAAGGGTTCCAGGAGGCAGTGAGAACCAGCATTACTTTTCCCCGCTGGCACCTTTGTTGTGGCAGCAAAAGCTGGACGTTTGTCCTTTTTGCTCCGGAGGCTGCCGAAAGCAAAACAGGTGCTTTTGAGGATGGAGTCCGCAGGAAAGCAGAGAGGGCCAAATTGTCTGGGGCATTTGAAAGGGTTCCAGGAGGCAGTGAGAACCAGCATTACTTTTCCCCGCTGGCACCTTTGCTGTGGCAGCAAAAGCTGGACGTTTGTCTTTTTTGCTCCGGAGGCTGCCGAAAGCGAAACAGGTGCTTTTGAGGATGGAGTCCGCAGGAAAGCAGAGAGGGCCAAATTGTCTGTGGCATTTGAAGAGGTTCCAGGAGGCAGTGAGAACCAGCATTACTTTCCCCGCTGGCAACCTTTTGCTGTGGCAGCAAAAGCTGGACGTTTGTCTTTTTGCTCCGGAGGCTGCCGAAAGCGAAAACAGGTGCTTTTGAGGATGGAGTCCGCAGGAAAGCAGAGAGGGCCAAATTGTCTGTTGGCATTTGAAGAGGTTCCAGGAGGCAGTGAGAACCAGCATTACTTTTCCCCGCTGGCACCTTTGCTGTGGCAGCAAAAGCTGGACGTTTGTCTTTTTGCTCCGGAGGTTGCCGAAAAGCGAAAACAGGTGCTTTTTGAGGATGGAGTCCGCAGGAAAGCAGAGAGGGCCAAATTGTCTGGGGCATTTGAAAGGGTTCCAGGAGGCAGTGAGAACCAGCATTACTTTTCCCCGCTGGCACCTTTGCTGTGGCAGCAAAAGCTGGACGTTTGTCTTTTTTTGCTCCGGAGGCTGCCGAAAGCGAAAACAGGTGCTTTGAGGATGGAGTCCGCAGGAAAGCAGAGAGGGCCAAATTGTCTGTGGCATTTGAAAGGGTTCCAGGAGGCAGTGAGAACCAGCATTACTTTTTCCCCGCTGGCACCTTTGCTGTGGCAGCAAAGCTGGACGTTTGTCTTTTTTGCTCCGGACTTTGCCGAAAGCGAAAAACAGGTGCTTTTGAGGATGGAGTCCACAGGAAAGCAGAGAGGGCCAAATTGTCTGTGGCATTTGAAAGGGTTCCAGGAGGCAGTGAGAACCAGCATTACTTTCCCCGCTGGCACCTTTGCTGTGGCAGCAAAAGCTGGACGTTTGTCTATTATGCTCCGGAGGCTGCCGAAAGCGAAAATAGGTGCTTTTGAGGATGGAGTCCGCAGGAAAGCAGAGAGGGGCCAAATTTGTCTGTGGCATTTGAAAGAGTTCCAGGAGGCAGTGAGAACCAGCATTACTTTTCCCCGCTGGCACCTTTGCTGTGGCAGCAAAAGCTGGACGTTTGTCTTTTTTGCTCCGGAGGCTGCCGAAAGCGAAAACAGGTGCTTTTGAGGATGGAGTCCGCAGGAAAGCAGAGAGGGCCAAATTGTCTGTGGCATTTGAAAGGGTTCCAGGAGGCAGTGAGAACCAGCATTACTTTTCCCCGCTGGCACCTTTGCTGTGGCAGCAAAAGCTGGACGTTTGTCTTTTTTGCTCCGGAGGCTGCCGAAAGCGAAAACAGGTGCTTTTGAGGATGGAGTCCGCAGGAAAGCAGAGAGGGCCAAATTGTCTGGGGCATTTGAAAGGGTTCCAGGAGGCAGTGAGAACCAGCATTACTTTTCCCGCTGGCACCTTTGCTGTGGCAGCAAAAGCTGGACGTTTGTCTTTTTTGCTCCGGAGGCTGCCGAAAGCGAAAACAGGTGCTTTTGAGGATGGAGTCCGCAAGGAAAGCAGAGAGGGCCAAATTGTCTGTGGCATTTGAAAGGGTTCCAGGAGGCAGTGAGAACCAGCATTACTTTTCCCCGCTGGCACCTTTGCTGTGGCAGCAAAAGCTGGACGTTTGTCTTTTTTGCTCCGGAGGCTGCCGAAAGCGAAAACAGGTGCTTTTGAGGATGGAGTCCGCAGGAAAGCAGAGAGGGCCAAATTGTCTGTGGCATTTGAAGGTTCCAGGAGGCCAGTGAGAACCAGCATTACTTTTCCCCGCTGGCACCTTTGCTGTGGCAGCAAAAGCTGGACGTTTTGTCTTTTTTGCTCCGGAGGCTGCCGAAAGCGAAAACAGGTGCTTTTGAGGATGGAGTCCGCAGGAAAGCAGAGAGGGCCAAATTGTCTGGGGCATTTGAAGGAGTTCCAGGAGGCAGTGAGAACCAGCATTACTTTTCCCCGCTGGCACCTATGCTGTGGCATCAAAAGCTGGACGTTTGTCTTTTTTGCTCCGGAGGCTGCCGAAAGCGAAAACAGGTGCTTTTGAGGATGGAGTCCGCAGGAAAGCAGAGAGGGCCAAATTGTCTGTGGCATTTGAAAGGGTTCCAGGAGGCAGTGAGAACCAGCATTACTTTTCCCCGCTGGCACCTTTGCTGTGGCAGCAAAAGCTGGACGTTTGTCTTTTTTGCTCCGGAGGCTGCCGAAAGCGAAAACAGGTGCTTTTGAGGATGGAGTCCGCAGGAAAGCAGAGAGGGCCAAATTGTCTGTGGCATTTGAAAGGGTTCCAGGAGGCAGTGAGAACCAGCATTACTTTTCCCCGCTGGCACCTTTGCTGTGGCAGCAAAAGCTGGACGTTTGTCTTTTTTGCTCCGGAGGCTGCCGAAAGCGAAAACAGGTGCTTTTGAGCATGGAGTCCGCAGGAAAGCAGAGAGGGCCAAATTGTCTGGGGCATTTGAAGAGGTTCCAGGAGGCAGTGAGAACCAGCATTACTTTTCCCCGCTGGCACCTTTGCTGTGGCAGCAAAAGCTGGACGTTTGTCTTTTTTGCTCCGGAGGCTGCCGAAAGCGAAAACAGGTGCTTTTGAGGATGGAGTCCGCAGGAAAGCAGAGAGGCCAAATTGTCTGGGGCATTTGAAGGAGTTCCAGGAGGCAGTGAGAACCAGGATTACTTTTCCCCCGCTGGCACCTATGCTGTGGCAGCAAAAGCTGGACGTTTGTCTTTTTTGCTCCGGAGGCTGCCGAAAGCGAAAACAGGTGCTTTTGAGGATGGAGTCCGCAGGAAAGCAGAGAGGGCCAAATTGTCTGGGGCATTTGAAAGGGTTCCAGGAGGCAGTGAGAACCAGCATTACTTTTCCCCGCTGGCACCTTTGTTGTGGCAGCAAAAGCTGGACGTTTGTCTTTTTTGCTCCGGAGGCTGCCGAAAGCGAAAACAGGTGCTTTTGAGGATGGAGTCCGCAGGAAAGCAGAGAGGGCCAAATTGTCTGTGGCATTTGAAAGAGTTCCAGGAGGCAGTGAGAACCAGCATTACTTTTCCCCGCTGGCACCTTTGCTGTGGCAGCAAAAGCTGGACGTTTGTCTTTTTACACCGGAGGGCGCCGAAAGTGAAAAAAGGCGCTTTTGAGGATAGAGACCGCAGGAAAGCAGAGAGGGCCAAATTGTCTGGGGCATTTGAAGACGTTCCAGGAGGCAGTGAGAACCAGCATTACTTTTCCCCGCTGGCACCTTTGCTGTGGCAGCAAAAGCTGGACGTTTGTCTTTTTTGCTCCGGAGGCTGCCGAAAGCGAAAACAGGTGCTTTTGAGGATGGAGTCCGCAGGAAAGCAGAGAGGGCCAAATTGTCTGTGGCATTTGAAAGGGTTCCAGGAGGCAGTGAGAACCAGCATTACTTTTCCCCGCTGGCACCTTTGCTGTGGCAGCAAAAGCTGGACGTTTGTCTTTTTTTGCTCCGGAGGCTGCCGAAAGCGAAAATAGGTTCTTTTGAGGATGGAGTCCGCAGGAAGCAGAGAGGGCCAAATTGTCTGTGGCATTTGAAAGGGTTCCAGGAGGCAGTGAGAACCAGCATTACTTTTCCCCGCTGGCACCTTTGCTGTGGCAGCAAAAGCTGGACGTTTGTCTTTTTTGCTCCGGAGGCTGCCGAAAGCGAAAACAGGTGCTTTTGAGGATGGAGTCCGCAGGAAAGCAGAGAGGGCCAAATTGTCTGTGGCATTTGAAAGGGTTCCAGGAGGCAGTGAGAACCAGCATTACTTTTCCCCGCTGGCACCTTTGCTGTGGCAGCAAAAGCTGGACGTTTGTCTTTTTTGCTCCGGAGGCTGCCGAAAGCGAAAACAGGTGCTTTTGAGGATGGAGTCCGCAGGAAAGCAGAGAGGGCCAAATTGTCTGGGGCATTTGAACAGGTTCCAGGAGGCAGTGAGAACCAGCATTACTTTTCCCCGCTGGCACCTTTGCTGTGGCAGCAAAAGCTGGACGTTTGTCTTTTTTGCTCCGGAGGCTGCCGAAAGCGAAAACAGGTGCTTTTGAGGATGGAGTCCGCAGGAAAGCAGAGAGGGCCAAATTGTCTGTGGCATTTGAAAGGGTTCCAGGAGGCAGTGAGAACCAGCATTACTTTTCCCCGCTGGCACCTTTGTTGTGGCAGCAAAAGCTGGACGTTTGTCTTTTTTGCTCCGGAGGCTGCCGAAAGCGAAAACAGGTGCTTTTGAGGATGGAGTCCGCAGGAAAGCAGAGAGGGCCAAATTGTCTGTGGCATTTGAAAGGGTTCCAGGAGGCAGTGAGAACCAGCATTACTTTTCCCCGCTGGCACCTTTGCTGTGGCAGCAAAAGCTGGACGTTTGTCTTTTTTGCTCTGGAGGTTGCCGAAAGCGAAAACAGGTGCTTTTGAGGATGGAGTCCGCAGGAAAGCAGAGAGGGCCAAAATGTCTGGGGCATTTGAAGAGGTTCCAGGAGGCAGTGAGAACCAGCATTACTTTTCCCCGCTGGCACCTTTGCTGTGGCAGCAAAAGCTGGACGTTTGTCTTTTTTGCTCCGGAGGCTGCCGAAAGCGAAAACAGGTGCTTTTGAGGATGGAGTCCGCAGGAAAGCAGAGAGAGCCAAATTGTCTGGGGCATTTGAAAAGAGTTCCAGGAGGCAGTGAGAACCAGCATCACTTTTCCCCGCTGGCACCTTTGCTGTGGCAGCAAAAGCTGGACGTTTGTCTTTTTACCACCGGAGGGCGCCGAAAGTGAAAAAAGGCGCTTTTGAGGATAGAGTCCGCAGGAAAGCAGAGAGGGCCAAATTGTCAGGGGCATTTGAAAGGGTTCCAGGAGGCAGTGAGAACCAGCATTACTTTTCCCCGCTGGCACCTTTGCTGTGGCAGCAAAAGCTGGACGTTTGTCTTTTTGCTCCGGAGGCTGCCGAAAGCGAAAACAGGTGCTTTTGAGGATGGAGTCAGCAGGAAAGCAGAGAGGGCCAAATTGTCTGTGGCATTTGAAAGGGTTCCAGGAGGCAGTGAGAACCAGCATTACTTTTCCCCGCTGGCACCTTTGCTGTGGCAGCAAAAGCTGGACGTTTGTCTTTTTTGCTCCGGAGGCTGCCAAAAGCGAAAACAGGTGCTTTTGAGGATGGAGTCCGCAGGAAAGCAGAGAGGGCCAAATTGTCTGGGGCATTTGAAGAGGTTCCAGGAGGCAGTGAGAACCAGCATTACTTTTCCCCGCTGGCACCTTTGCTGTGGCAGCAAAAGCTGGACGTTTGTCTTTTTTGCTCCGGAGGCTGCCGAAAGCGAAAACAGGTGCTTTTGAGGATGGAGTCCGCAGGAAAGCAGAGAGGGCCAAATTGTCTGGGGCATTTGAAGAGGTTCCAGGAGGCAGTGAGAACCAGCATTACTTTCCCCGCTGGCACCTTTGCTGTGGCAGCAAAAGCTGGACGTTTGTCTTTTTTGCTCCGGAGGCTGCCGAAAGCGAAAACAGGTGCTTTTGAGGATGGGGTCCGCAGGAAAGCAGAGAGGGCCAAATTGTCTGGGGCATTTGAAAGGGTTCCAGGAGGCAGTGAGAACCAGCATTACTTTTCCCCGCTGGCTCCTTTGCTGTGGCAGCAAAAGCTGGACGTTTGTCTTTTTTGCTCCGGAGGCTGCCGAAAGCGAAAACAGGTGCTTTTGAGGATGGAGTCCGCAGGAAAGCAGAGAGGGCCAAATTGTCTGTGGCATTTGAAAGGGTTCCAGGAGGCAGTGAGAACCAGCATTACTTTTCCCCGCTGGCACCTTTGCTGTGGCAGCAAAAGCTGGACGTTTGTCTTTTTTGCTCCGGAGGCTGCCGAAAGCGAAAACAGGTGCTTTTGAGGATGGAGTCCGCAGGAAAGCAGAGAGGGCCAAATTGTCTGTGGCATTTGAAAGAGTTCCAGGAGGCAGTGAGAACCAGCATTACTTTTCCCCGCTGGCACCTTTGCTGTGGCAGCAAAAGCTGGACGTTTGTCTTTTTACCACCGGAGGGCGCCGAAAGTGAAAAAAGGCGCTTTTGAGGATAGAGTCCGCAGGAAAGCAGAGAGGGCCAAATTGTCTGGGGCATTTGAAGAGGTTCCAGGAAGCAGTGAGAACCAGCATTACTTTTCCCCGCTGGCACCTTTGCTGTGGCAGCAAAAGCTGGACGTTTGTCTTTTTTGCTCCGGAGGCTGCCGAAAGCGAAAACAGGTGCTTTTGAGGATGGAGTCCGCAGGAAAGCAGAGAGGGCCAAATTGTCTGTGGCATTTGAAAGGGTTCCAGGAGGCAGTGAGAACCAGCATTACTTTTCCCCGCTGGCACCTTTGCTGTGGCAGCAAAAGCTGGACGTTTGTCTTTTTTGCTCCGGAGGTTGCCGAAAGCGAAAACAGGTGCTTTTGAGGATGGAGTCCGCAGGAAAGCAGAGAGGGCCAAATTGTCTGGGGCATTTGAAAGGGTTCCAGGAGGCAGTGAGAACCAGCATTACTTTTCCCCGCTGGCACCTTTGCTGTGGCAGCAAAAGCTGGACGTTTGTCTTTTTTGCTCCGGAGGCTGCCGAAAGCGAAAACAGGTGCTTTTGAGGATGGAGTCCGCAGGAAAGCAGAGAGGGCCAAATTGTCTGTGGCATTTGAAAGGGTTCCAGGAGGCAGTGAGAACCAGCATTACTTTTCCCCGCTGGCACCTTTGCTGTGGCAGCAAAAGCTGGACGTTTGTCTTTTTGCTCCGGAGGTTGCCGAAAGCGAAAACAGGTGCTTTTGAGGATGGAGTCCACAGGAAAACAGAGAGGGCCAAATTGTCTGTGGCATTTGAAAGGGTTCCAGGAGGCAGTGAGAACCAGCATTACTTTTCCCCGCTGGCACCTTTGCTGTGGCAGCAAAAGCTGGACGTTTGTCTATTATGCTCCGGAGGCTGCCGAAAGCGAAAACAGGTGCTTTTGAGGATGGAGTCCGCAGGAAAGCAGAGAGGGCCAAATTGTCTGTGGCATTTGAAAGAGTTCCAGGAGGCAGTGAGAACCAGCATTACTTTTCCCCGCTGGCACCTTTGCTGTGGCAGCAAAAGCTGGACGTTTGTCTTTTTTGCTCCGGAGGTTGCCGAAAGCGAAAACAGGTGCTTTTGAGGATGGAGTCCGCAGGAAAGCAGAGAGGGCCAAATTGTCTGGGGCATTTGAAAGGGTTCCAGGAGGCAGTGAGAACCAGCATTACTTTTCCCCGCTGGCACCTTTGTTGTGGCAGCAAAAGCTGGACGTTTGTCTTTTTTGCTCCGGAGGCTGCCGAAAGCGAAAACAGGTGCTTTTGAGGATGGAGTCCGCAGGAAAGCAGAGAGGGCCAAATTGTCTGTGGCATTTGAAAGGGTTCCAGGAGGCAGTGAGAACCAGCATTACTTTTCCCCGCTGGCACCTTTGCTGTGGCAGCAAAAGCTGGACGTTTGTCTTTTTTGCTCCGGAGGCTGCCGAAAGCGAAAACAGGTGCTTTTGAGGATGGAGTCCGCAGGAAAGCAGAGAGGGCCAAATTGTCTGTGGCATTTGAAAGGGTTCCAGGAGGCAGTGAGAACCAGCATTACTTTTCCCCGCTGCACCTTTGCTGTGGCAGCAAAAGCTGGACGTTTGTCTTTTTTGCTCCGGAGGCTGCCGAAAGCGAAAACAGGTGCTTTTGAGGATGGAGTCCGCAGGAAAGCAGAGAGGGCCAAATTGTCTGTGGCATTTGAAAGGGTTCCAGGAGGCAGTGAGAACCAGCATTACTTTTCCCCGCTGGCACCTTTGCTGTGGCAGCAAAAGCTGGACGTTTGTCTTTTTTGCTCCGGAGGTTGCCAAAAGCGAAAACAGGTGCTTTTGAGGATGGAGTCCGCAGGAAAGCAGAGAGGGCCAAATTGTCTGGGGCATTTGAAGAGGTTCCAGGAGGCAGTGAGAACCAGCATTACTTTTCCCCGCTGGCACCTTTGCTGTGGCAGCAAAAGCTGGACGTTTGTCTTTTTTGCTCCGGAGGCTGCCGAAAGCGAAAACAGGTGCTTTTGAGGATGGAGTCCGCAGGAAAGCAGAGAGGGCCAAATTGTCTGTGGCATTTGAAGGAGTTCCAGGAGGCAGTGAGAACCAGCATTACTTTTCCCCGCTGGCACCTTTGCTGTGGCAGCAAAAGCTGGACGTTTGTCTTTTTTGCTCCGGAGGCTGCCGAAAGCGAAAACAGGTGCTTTTGAGGATGGAGTCCGCAGGAAAGCAGAGAGGGCCAAATTGTCTGTGGCATTTGAAAGGGTTCCAGGAGGCAGTGAGAACCAGCATTACTTTTCCCCGCTGGCACCTTTGCTGTGGCAGCAAAAGCTGGACGTTTGTCTTTTTTTGCTCCGGAGGCTGCCGAAAGCGAAAATAGGTTCTTTTGAGGATGGAGTCCGCAGGAAAGCAGAGAGGGCCAAATTGTCTGTGGCATTTGAAAGGGTTCCAGGAGGCAGTGAGAACCAGCATTAGTTTTCCCCGCTGGCACCTTTGCTGTGGCAGCAAAAGCTGGACGTTTGTCTTTTTTGCTCCGGAGGCTGCCGAAAGCGAAAACAGGTGCTTTTGAGGATGGAGTCCGCAGGAAAGCAGAGAGGGCCAAATTGTCTGTGGCATTTGAAAGGGTTCCAGGAGGCAGTGAGAACCAGCATTACTTTTCCCCGCTGGCACCTTTGCTGTGGCAGCAAAAGCTGGACGGTTGTCTTTTTTGCTCCGGAGGCTGCCGAAAGCGAAAACAGGTGCTTTTGAGGATGGAGTCCGCAGGAAAGCAGAGAGGGCCAAATTGTCTGTGGCATTTGAAAGGGTTCCAGGAGGCAGTGAGAACCAGCATTACTTTTCCCCGCTGGCACCTTTGCTGTGGCAGCAAAAGCTGGACGTTTGTCTTTTTACCACCGGAGGGCGCCGAAAGTGAAAACAGGTGCTTTTGAGGATGGAGTCCGCAGGAAAGCAGAGAGGGCTTAATTGTCTGTGGCATTTGAAAGGGTTCCAGGAGGCAGTGAGAACCAGCATTACTTTTCCCCGCTGGCACCTTTGCTGTGGCAGCAAAAGCTGGACGTTTGTCTTTTTTGCTCCGGAGGCTGCCGAAAGCGAAAACAGGTGCTTTTGAGGATGCAGTCCGCAGGAAAGCAGAGAGGGCCAAATTGTCTGTGGCATTTGAAAGGGTTCCAGGAGGCAGTGAGAACCAGCATTACTTTTCCCCGCTGGCACCTTTGCTGTGGCAGCAAAAGCTGGACGATTGTCTTTTTTGCTCCGGAGGCTGCCGAAAGCGAAAACAGGTGCTTTTGAGGATGGAGTCCGCAGGAAAGCAGAGAGGGCCAAATTGTCTGTGGCATTTGAAAGGGTTCCAGGAGGCAGTGAGAACCAGCATTACTTTTCCCCGCTGGCACCTTTGCTGTGGCAGCAAAAGCTGGACGTTTGTCTTTTTTGCTCCGGAGGCTGCCGAAAGCGAAAACAGGTGCTTTTGAGGATGGAGTCCGCAGGAAAGCAGAGAGGGCCAAATTGTCTGTGGCATTTGAAAGGGTTCCAGGAGGCAGTGAGAACCAGCATTACTTTTCCCCGCTGGCACCTTTGCTGTGGCAGCAAAAGCTGGACGTTTGTCTTTTTTGCTCCGGAGGCTGCCAAAAGCGAAAACAGGTGCTTTTGAGGATGGAGTCCGCAGGAAAGCAGAGAGGGCCAAATTGTCTGGGGCATTTGAAGAGGTTCCAGGAGGCAATGAGAACCAGCATTACTTTTCCCCGCTGGCACCTTTGCTGTGGCAGCAAAAGCTGGACGTTTGTCTTTTTTGCTCCGGAGGCTGCCGAAAGCGAAAACAGGTGCTTTTGAGGATGGAGTCCGCAGGAAAGCAGAGAGGGCCAAATTGTCTGTGGCATTTGAAAGGGTTCCAGGAGGCAGTGAGAACCAGCATTACTTTTCCCCGCTGGCACCTTTGCTGTGGCAGCAAAAGCTGGACGTTTGTCTTTTTTGCTCCGGACGCTGCCGAAAGCGAAAACAGGTGCTTTTGAGGATGGAGTCCGCAGGAAAGCAGAGAGGGCCAAATTGTCTGGGGCATTTGAAAGGGTTCCAGGAGGCAGTGAGAACCAGCATTACTTTTCCCCGCTGGCACCTTTGCTGTGGCAGCAAAAGCTGGACGTTTGTCTTTTTTGCTCCGGACGCTGCCGAAAGCGAAAACAGGTGCTTTTGAGGATGGAGTCCGCAGGAAAGCAGAGAGGGCCAAATTGTCTGTGGCATTTGAAGAGGTTCCAGGAGGCAGTGAGAACCAGCATTACTTTTCCCCGCTGGCACCTTTGCTGTGGCAGCAAAAGCTGGACGTTTGTCTTTTTTGCTCCGGAGGCTGCCAAAAGCGAAAACAGGTGCTTTTGAGGATGGAGTCCGCAGGAAAGCAGAGAGGGCCAAATTGTCTGTGGCATTTGAAAGGGTTCCAGGAGGCAGTGAGAACCAGCATTACTTTTCCCCGCTGGCACCTTTGCTGTGGCAGCAAAAGCTGGACGTTTGTCTTTTTTGCTCCGGACGCTGCCGAAAGCGAAAACAGGTGCTTTTGAGGATGGAGTCCGCAGGAAAGCAGAGAGGGCCAAATTGTCTGTGGCATTTGAAAGGGTTCCAGGAGGCAGTGAGAACCAGCATTACTTTTCCCCGCTGGCACCTTTGCTGTGGCAGCAAAAGCTGGACGTTTGTCTTTTTTGCTCCGGAGGTTGCCGAAAGCGAAAACAGGTGCTTTTGAGGATGGGGTCCGCAGGAAAGCAGAGAGGGCCAAATTGTCTGTGGCATTTGAAAGGGTTCCAGGAGGCAGTGAGAACCAGCATTACTTTTCCCCGCTGGCTCCTTTGCTGTGGCAGCAAAAGCTGGACGTTTGTCTTTTTTGCTCCGGAGGCTGCCGAAAGCGAAAACAGGTGCTTTTGAGGATGGAGTCCGCAGGAAAGCAGAGAGGGCCAAATTGTCTGTGGCATTTGAAAGAGTTCCAGGAGGCAGTGAGAACCAGCATTACTTTTCCCCGCTGGCACCTTTGCTGTGGCAGCAAAAGCTGGACGTTTGTCTTTTTACCACCGGAGGGCGCCAAAAGTGAAAAAAGGCGCTTTTGAGGATAGAGTCCGCAGGAAAGCAGAGAGGGCCAAATTGTCAGGGGCATTTGAAGAGGTTCCAGGAGGCAGTGAGAACCAGCATTACTTTTCCCCGCTGGCACCTTTGCTGTGGCAGCAAAAGCTGGACGTTTGTCTTTTTTGCTCCGGAGGCTGCCGAAAGCGAAAACAGGTGCTTTTGAGGATGGAGTCCGCAGGAAAGCAGAGAGGGCCAAATTGTCTGTGGCATTTGAAAGGGTTCCAGGAGGCAGTGAGAACCAGCATTACTTTTCCCCGCTGGCACCTTTGCTGTGGCAGCAAAAGCTGGACGTTTGTCTTTTTTGCTCCGGAGGCTGCCGAAAGCGAAAACAGGTGCTTTTGAGGATGGAGTCCGCAGGAAAGCAGAGAGGGCCAAATTGTCTGTGGCATTTGAAAGGGTTCCAGGAGGCAGTGAGAACCAGCATTACTTTTCCCCGCTGGCACCTTTGCTGTGGCAGCAAAAGCTGGACGTTTGTCTTTTTTGCTCCGGAGGCTGCCGAAAGCGAAAACAGGTGCTTTTGAGGATGGAGTCCGCAGGAAAGCAGAGAGGGCCAAATTGTCTGTGGCATTTGAAAGAGTTCCAGGAGGCAGTGAGAACCAGCATTACTTTTCCCCGCTGGCACCTTTGCTGTGGCAGCAAAAGCTGGACGTTTGTCTTTTTACCACCGGAGGGCGCCGAAAGTGAAAAAAGGCGCTTTTGAGGATAGAGTCCGCAGGAAAGCAGAGAGGGCCAAATTGTCTGGGGCATTTGAAGAGGTTCCAGGAAGCAGTGAGAACCAGCATTACTTTTCCCCGCTGGCACCTTTGCTGTGGCAGCAAAAGCTGGACGTTTGTCTTTTTTGCTCCGGAGGCTGCCGAAAGCGAAAACAGGTGCTTTTGAGGATGGAGTCCGCAGGAAAGCAGAGAGGGCCAAATTGTCTGTGGCATTTGAAAGGGTTCCAGGAGGCAGTGAGAACCAGCATTACTTTTCCCCGCTGGCACCTTTGCTGTGGCAGCAAAAGCTGGACGTTTGTCTTTTTACCACCGGAGGGCGCCGAAAGTGAAAAAAGGCGCTTTTGAGGATAGAGTCCGCAGGAAAGCAGAGAGGGCCAAATTGTCTGGGGCATTTGAAGAGGTTCCAGGAAGCAGTGAGAACCAGCATTACTTTTCCCCGCTGGCACCTTTGCTGTGGCAGCAAAAGCTGGACGTTTGTCTTTTTTGCTCCGGAGGCTGCCGAAAGCGAAAACAGGTGCTTTTGAGGATGGAGTCCGCAGGAAAGCAGAGAGGGCCAAATTGTCTGTGGCATTTGAAAGGGTTCCAGGAGGCAGTGAGAACCAGCATTACTTTTCCCCGCTGGCACCTTTGCTGTGGCAGCAAAAGCTGGACGTTTGTCTTTTTTGCTCCGGAGGTTGCCGAAAGCGAAAACAGGTGCTTTTGAGGATGGAGTCCGCAGGAAAGCAGAGAGGGCCAAATTGTCTGTGGCATTTGAAAGGGTTCCAGGAGGCAGTGAGAACCAGCATTACTTTTCCCCGCTGGCACCTTTGCTGTGGCAGCAAAAGCTGGACGTTTGTCTTTTTTGCTCCGGAGGCTGCCGAAAGCGAAAACAGGTGCTTTTGAGGATGGAGTCCGCAGGAAAGCAGAGAGGGCCAAATTGTCTGTGGCATTTGAAAGGGTTCCAGGAGGCAGTGAGAACCAGCATTACTTTTCCCCGCTGGCACCTTTGCTGTGGCAGCAAAAGCTGGACGTTTGTCTTTTTTGCTCCGGACTTTGCCGAAAGCGAAAACAGGTGCTTTTGAGGATGGAGTCCACAGGAAAGCAGAGAGGGCCAAATTGTCTGTGGCATTTGAAAGGGTTCCAGGAGGCAGTGAGAACCAGCATTACTTTTCCCCGCTGGCACCTTTGCTGTGGCAGCAAAAGCTGGACGTTTGTCTATTATGCTCCGGAGGCTGCCGAAAGCGAAAATAGGTGCTTTTGAGGATGGAGTCCGCAGGAAAGCAGAGAGGGCCAAATTGTCTGTGGCATTTGAAAGAGTTCCAGGAGGCAGTGAGAACCAGCATTACTTTTCCCCGCTGGCACCTTTGCTGTGGCAGCAAAAGCTGGACGTTTGTCTTTTTTGCTCCGGAGGCTGCCGAAAGCGAAAACAGGTGCTTTTGAGGATGGAGTCCGCAGGAAAGCAGAGAGGGCCAAATTGTCTGGGGCATTTGAAAGGGTTCCAGGAGGCAGTGAGAACCAGCATTACTTTTCCCCGCTGGCACCTTTGTTGTGGCAGCAAAAGCTGGACGTTTGTCTTTTTTGCTCCGGAGGCTGCCGAAAGCGAAAACAGGTGCTTTTGAGGATGGAGTCCGCAGGAAAGCAGAGAGGGCCAAATTGTCTGGGGCATTTGAAAGGGTTCCAGGAGGCAGTGAGAACCAGCATTACTTTTCCCCGCTGGCACCTTTGCTGTGGCAGCAAAAGCTGGACGTTTGTCTTTTTTGCTCCGGAGGCTGCCGAAAGCGAAAACAGGTGCTTTTGAGGATGGAGTCCGCAGGAAAGCAGAGAGGGCCAAATTGTCTGTGGCATTTGAAGAGGTTCCAGGAGGCAGTGAGAACCAGCATTACTTTTCCCCGCTGGCACCTTTGCTGTGGCAGCAAAAGCTGGACGTTTGTCTTTTTTGCTCCGGAGGCTGCCGAAAGCGAAAACAGGTGCTTTTGAGGATGGAGTCCGCAGGAAAGCAGAGAGGGCCAAATTGTCTGTGGCATTTGAAGAGGTTCCAGGAGGCAGTGAGAACCAGCATTACTTTTCCCCGCTGGCACCTTTGCTGTGGCAGCAAAAGCTGGACGTTTGTCTTTTTTGCTCCGGAGGTTGCCGAAAGCGAAAACAGGTGCTTTTGAGGATGGAGTCCGCAGGAAAGCAGAGAGGGCCAAATTGTCTGGGGCATTTGAAAGGGTTCCAGGAGGCAGTGAGAACCAGCATTACTTTTCCCCGCTGGCACCTTTGCTGTGGCAGCAAAAGCTGGACGTTTGTCTTTTTTGCTCCGGAGGCTGCCGAAAGCGAAAACAGGTGCTTTTGAGGATGGAGTCCGCAGGAAAGCAGAGAGGGCCAAATTGTCTGTGGCATTTGAAAGGGTTCCAGGAGGCAGTGAGAACCAGCATTACTTTTCCCCGCTGGCACCTTTGCTGTGGCAGCAAAAGCTGGACGTTTGTCTTTTTTGCTCCGGACTTTGCCGAAAGCGAAAACAGGTGCTTTTGAGGATGGAGTCCACAGGAAAGCAGAGAGGGCCAAATTGTCTGTGGCATTTGAAAGGGTTCCAGGAGGCAGTGAGAACCAGCATTACTTTTCCCCGCTGGCACCTTTGCTGTGGCAGCAAAAGCTGGACGTTTGTCTATTATGCTCCGGAGGCTGCCGAAAGCGAAAATAGGTGCTTTTGAGGATGGAGTCCGCGGGAAAGCAGAGAGGGCCAAATTGTCTGTGGCATTTGAAAGAGTTCCAGGAGGCAGTGAGAACCAGCATTACTTTTCCCCGCTGGCACCTTTGCTGTGGCAGCAAAAGCTGGACGTTTGTCTTTTTTGCTCCGGAGGCTGCCGAAAGCGAAAACAGGTGCTTTTGAGGATGGAGTCCGCAGGAAAGCAGAGAGGGCCAAATTGTCTGTGGCATTTGAAAGGGTTCCAGGAGGCAGTGAGAACCAGCATTACTTTTCCCCGCTGGCACCTTTGCTGTGGCAGCAAAAGCTGGACGTTTGTCTTTTTTGCTCCGGAGGCTGCCGAAAGCGAAAACAGGTGCTTTTGAGGATGGAGTCCGCAGGAAAGCAGAGAGGGCCAAATTGTCTGGGGCATTTGAAAGGGTTCCAGGAGGCAGTGAGAACCAGCATTACTTTTCCCCGCTGGCACCTTTGCTGTGGCAGCAAAAGCTGGACGTTTGTCTTTTTTGCTCCGGAGGCTGCCGAAAGCGAAAACAGGTGCTTTTGAGGATGGAGTCCGCAGGAAAGCAGAGAGGGCAAAATTGTCTGTGGCATTTGAAAGGGTTCCAGGAGGCAGTGAGAACCAGCATTACTTTTCCCCGCTGGCACCTTTGCTGTGGCAGCAAAAGCTGGACGTTTGTCTTTTTTGCTCCGGAGGCTGCCGAAAGCGAAAACAGGTGCTTTTGAGGATGGAGTCCGCAGGAAAGCAGAGAGGGCCAAATTGTCTGTGGCATTTGAAGAGGTTCCAGGAGGCAGTGAGAACCAGCATTACTTTTCCCCGCTGGCACCTTTGCTGTGGCAGCAAAAGCTGGACGTTTGTCTTTTTTGCTCCGGAGGCTGCCGAAAGCGAAAACAGGTGCTTTTGAGGATGGAGTCCGCAGGAAAGCAGAGAGGGCCAAATTGTCTGGGGCATTTGAAGGAGTTCCAGGAGGCAGTGAGAACCAGCATTACTTTTCCCCGCTGGCACCTTTGCTGTGGCATCAAAAGCTGGACGTTTGTCTTTTTTGCTCCGGAGGCTGCCGAAAGCGAAAACAGGTGCTTTTGAGGATGGAGTCCGCAGGAAAGCAGAGAGGGCCAAATTGTCTGTGGCATTTGAAAGGGTTCCAGAAGGCAGTGAGAACCAGCATTACTTTTCCCCGCTGGCACCTTTGCTGTGGCAGCAAAAGCTGGACGTTTGTCTTTTTTGCTCCGGAGGCTGCCGAAAGCGAAAACAGGTGCTTTTGAGGATGGAGTCCGCAGGAAAGCAGAGAGGGCCAAATTGTCTGTGGCATTTGAAAGGGTTCCAGGAGGCAGTGAGAACCAGCATTACTTTTCCCCGCTGGCACCTTTGCTGTGGCAGCAAAAGCTGGACGTTTGTCTTTTTTGCTCCGGAGGCTGCCGAAAGCGAAAACAGGTGCTTTTGAGGATGGAGTCCGCAGGAAAGCAGAGAGGGCCAAATTGTCTGGGGCATTTGAAGAGGTTCCAGGAGGCAGTGAGAACCAGCATTACTTTTCCCCGCTGGCACCTTTGCTGTGGCAGCAAAAGCTGGACGTTTGTCTTTTTTGCTCCGGAGGCTGCCGAAAGCGAAAACAGGTGCTTTTGAGGATGGAGTCCGCAGGAAAGCAGAGAGGGCCAAATTGTCTGGGGCATTTGAAGGAGTTCCAGGAGGCAGTGAGAACCAGGATTACTTTTCCCCGCTGGCACCTATGCTGTGGCAGCAAAAGCTGGACGTTTGTCTTTTTTGCTCCGGAGGCTGCCGAAAGCGAAAACAGGTGCTTTTGAGGATGGAGTCCGCAGGAAAGCAGAGAGGGCCAAATTGTCTGGGGCATTTGAAAGGGTTCCAGGAGGCAGTGAGAACCAGCATTACTTTTCCCCGCTGGCACCTTTGTTGTGGCAGCAAAAGCTGGACGTTTGTCTTTTTTGCTCCGGAGGCTGCCGAAAGCGAAAACAGGTGCTTTTGAGGATGGAGTCCGCAGGAAAGCAGAGAGGGCCAAATTGTCTGTGGCATTTGAAAGAGTTCCAGGAGGCAGTGAGAACCAGCATTACTTTTCCCCGCTGGCACCTTTGCTGTGGCAGCAAAAGCTGGACGTTTGTCTTTTTACCACCGGAGGGCGCCGAAAGTGAAAAAAGGCGCTTTTGAGGATAGAGTCCGCAGGAAAGCAGAGAGGGCCAAATTGTCTGGGGCATTTGAAGACGTTCCAGGAGGCAGTGAGAACCAGCATTACTTTTCCCCGCTGGCACCTTTGCTGTGGCAGCAAAAGCTGGACGTTTGTCTTTTTTTGCTCCGGAGGCTGCCGAAAGCGAAAATAGGTTCTTTTGAGGATGGAGTCCGCAGGAAAGCAGAGAGGGCCAAATTGTCTGTGGCATTTGAAAGGGTTCCAGGAGGCAGTGAGAACCAGCATTACTTTTCCCCGCTGGCACCTTTGCTGTGGCAGCAAAAGCTGGACGTTTGTCTTTTTTGCTCCGGAGGCTGCCGAAAGCGAAAACAGGTGCTTTTGAGGATGGAGTCCGCAGGAAAGCAGAGAGGGCCAAATTGTCTGTGGCATTTGAAAGGGTTCCAGGAGGCAGTGAGAACCAGCATTACTTTTCCCCGCTGGCACCTTTGCTGTGGCAGCAAAAGCTGGACGTTTGTCTTTTTTGCTCCGGACGCTGCCGAAAGCGAAAACAGGTGCTTTTGAGGATGGAGTCCGCAGGAAAGCAGAGAGGGCCAAATTGTCTGTGGCATTTGAAAGGGTTCCAGGAGGCAGTGAGAACCAGCATTACTTTTCCCCGCTGGCACCTTTGCTGTGGCAGCAAAAGCTGGACGTTTGTCTTTTTTGCTCCGGACGCTGCCGAAAGCGAAAACAGGTGCTTTTGAGGATGGAGTCCGCAGGAAAGCAGAGAGGGCCAAATTGTCTGTGGCATTTGAAGAGGTTCCAGGAGGCAGTGAGAACCAGCATTACTTTTCCCCGCTGGCACCTTTGCTGTGGCAGCAAAAGCTGGACGTTTGTCTTTTTTGCTCCGGAGGCTGCCAAAAGCGAAAACAGGTGCTTTTGAGGATGGAGTCCGCAGGAAAGCAGAGAGGGCCAAATTGTCTGTGGCATTTGAAAGGGTTCCAGGAGGCAGTGAGAACCAGCATTACTTTTCCCCGCTGGCACCTTTGCTGTGGCAGCAAAAGCTGGACGTTTGTCTTTTTTGCTCCGGACGCTGCCGAAAGCGAAAACAGGTGCTTTTGAGGATGGAGTCCGCAGGAAAGCAGAGAGGGCCAAATTGTCTGTGGCATTTGAAAGGGTTCCAGGAGGCAGTGAGAACCAGCATTACTTTTCCCCGCTGGCACCTTTGCTGTGGCAGCAAAAGCTGGACGTTTGTCTTTTTTGCTCCGGAGGTTGCCGAAAGCGAAAACAGGTGCTTTTGAGGATGGGGTCCGCAGGAAAGCAGAGAGGGCCAAATTGTCTGTGGCATTTGAAAGGGTTCCAGGAGGCAGTGAGAACCAGCATTACTTTTCCCCGCTGGCTCCTTTGCTGTGGCAGCAAAAGCTGGACGTTTGTCTTTTTTGCTCCGGAGGCTGCCGAAAGCGAAAACAGGTGCTTTTGAGGATGGAGTCCGCAGGAAAGCAGAGAGGGCCAAATTGTCTGTGGCATTTGAAAGAGTTCCAGGAGGCAGTGAGAACCAGCATTACTTTTCCCCGCTGGCACCTTTGCTGTGGCAGCAAAAGCTGGACGTTTGTCTTTTTACCACCGGAGGGCGCCAAAAGTGAAAAAAGGCGCTTTTGAGGATAGAGTCCGCAGGAAAGCAGAGAGGGCCAAATTGTCAGGGGCATTTGAAGAGGTTCCAGGAGGCAGTGAGAACCAGCATTACTTTTCCCCGCTGGCACCTTTGCTGTGGCAGCAAAAGCTGGACGTTTGTCTTTTTTGCTCCGGAGGCTGCCGAAAGCGAAAACAGGTGCTTTTGAGGATGGAGTCCGCAGGAAAGCAGAGAGGGCCAAATTGTCTGTGGCATTTGAAAGGGTTCCAGGAGGCAGTGAGAACCAGCATTACTTTTCCCCGCTGGCACCTTTGCTGTGGCAGCAAAAGCTGGACGTTTGTCTTTTTTGCTCCGGAGGCTGCCGAAAGCGAAAACAGGTGCTTTTGAGGATGGAGTCCGCAGGAAAGCAGAGAGGGCCAAATTGTCTGTGGCATTTGAAAGGGTTCCAGGAGGCAGTGAGAACCAGCATTACTTTTCCCCGCTGGCACCTTTGCTGTGGCAGCAAAAGCTGGACGTTTGTCTTTTTTGCTCCGGAGGCTGCCGAAAGCGAAAACAGGTGCTTTTGAGGATGGAGTCCGCAGGAAAGCAGAGAGGGCCAAATTGTCTGTGGCATTTGAAAGAGTTCCAGGAGGCAGTGAGAACCAGCATTACTTTTCCCCGCTGGCACCTTTGCTGTGGCAGCAAAAGCTGGACGTTTGTCTTTTTACCACCGGAGGGCGCCGAAAGTGAAAAAAGGCGCTTTTGAGGATAGAGTCCGCAGGAAAGCAGAGAGGGCCAAATTGTCTGGGGCATTTGAAGAGGTTCCAGGAAGCAGTGAGAACCAGCATTACTTTTCCCCGCTGGCACCTTTGCTGTGGCAGCAAAAGCTGGACGTTTGTCTTTTTTGCTCCGGAGGCTGCCGAAAGCGAAAACAGGTGCTTTTGAGGATGGAGTCCGCAGGAAAGCAGAGAGGGCCAAATTGTCTGTGGCATTTGAAAGGGTTCCAGGAGGCAGTGAGAACCAGCATTACTTTTCCCCGCTGGCACCTTTGCTGTGGCAGCAAAAGCTGGACGTTTGTCTTTTTACCACCGGAGGGCGCCGAAAGTGAAAAAAGGCGCTTTTGAGGATAGAGTCCGCAGGAAAGCAGAGAGGGCCAAATTGTCTGGGGCATTTGAAGAGGTTCCAGGAAGCAGTGAGAACCAGCATTACTTTTCCCCGCTGGCACCTTTGCTGTGGCAGCAAAAGCTGGACGTTTGTCTTTTTTGCTCCGGAGGCTGCCGAAAGCGAAAACAGGTGCTTTTGAGGATGGAGTCCGCAGGAAAGCAGAGAGGGCCAAATTGTCTGTGGCATTTGAAAGGGTTCCAGGAGGCAGTGAGAACCAGCATTACTTTTCCCCGCTGGCACCTTTGCTGTGGCAGCAAAAGCTGGACGTTTGTCTTTTTTGCTCCGGAGGTTGCCGAAAGCGAAAACAGGTGCTTTTGAGGATGGAGTCCGCAGGAAAGCAGAGAGGGCCAAATTGTCTGGGGCATTTGAAAGGGTTCCAGGAGGCAGTGAGAACCAGCATTACTTTTCCCCGCTGGCACCTTTGCTGTGGCAGCAAAAGCTGGACGTTTGTCTTTTTTGCTCCGGAGGCTGCCGAAAGCGAAAACAGGTGCTTTTGAGGATGGAGTCCGCAGGAAAGCAGAGAGGGCCAAATTGTCTGTGGCATTTGAAAGGGTTCCAGGAGGCAGTGAGAACCAGCATTACTTTTCCCCGCTGGCACCTTTGCTGTGGCAGCAAAAGCTGGACGTTTGTCTTTTTTGCTCCGGACTTTGCCGAAAGCGAAAACAGGTGCTTTTGAGGATGGAGTCCACAGGAAAGCAGAGAGGGCCAAATTGTCTGTGGCATTTGAAAGGGTTCCAGGAGGCAGTGAGAACCAGCATTACTTTTCCCCGCTGGCACCTTTGCTGTGGCAGCAAAAGCTGGACGTTTGTCTATTATGCTCCGGAGGCTGCCGAAAGCGAAAATAGGTGCTTTTGAGGATGGAGTCCGCAGGAAAGCAGAGAGGGCCAAATTGTCTGTGGCATTTGAAAGAGTTCCAGGAGGCAGTGAGAACCAGCATTACTTTTCCCCGCTGGCACCTTTGCTGTGGCAGCAAAAGCTGGACGTTTGTCTTTTTTGCTCCGGAGGCTGCCGAAAGCGAAAACAGGTGCTTTTGAGGATGGAGTCCGCAGGAAAGCAGAGAGGGCCAAATTGTCTGGGGCATTTGAAAGGGTTCCAGGAGGCAGTGAGAACCAGCATTACTTTTCCCCGCTGGCACCTTTGTTGTGGCAGCAAAAGCTGGACGTTTGTCTTTTTTGCTCCGGAGGCTGCCGAAAGCGAAAACAGGTGCTTTTGAGGATGGAGTCCGCAGGAAAGCAGAGAGGGCCAAATTGTCTGGGGCATTTGAAAGGGTTCCAGGAGGCAGTGAGAACCAGCATTACTTTTCCCCGCTGGCACCTTTGCTGTGGCAGCAAAAGCTGGACGTTTGTCTTTTTTGCTCCGGAGGCTGCCGAAAGCGAAAACAGGTGCTTTTGAGGATGGAGTCCGCAGGAAAGCAGAGAGGGCCAAATTGTCTGTGGCATTTGAAGAGGTTCCAGGAGGCAGTGAGAACCAGCATTACTTTTCCCCGCTGGCACCTTTGCTGTGGCAGCAAAAGCTGGACGTTTGTCTTTTTTGCTCCGGAGGCTGCCGAAAGCGAAAACAGGTGCTTTTGAGGATGGAGTCCGCAGGAAAGCAGAGAGGGCCAAATTGTCTGTGGCATTTGAAGAGGTTCCAGGAGGCAGTGAGAACCAGCATTACTTTTCCCCGCTGGCACCTTTGCTGTGGCAGCAAAAGCTGGACGTTTGTCTTTTTTGCTCCGGAGGTTGCCGAAAGCGAAAACAGGTGCTTTTGAGGATGGAGTCCGCAGGAAAGCAGAGAGGGCCAAATTGTCTGGGGCATTTGAAAGGGTTCCAGGAGGCAGTGAGAACCAGCATTACTTTTCCCCGCTGGCACCTTTGCTGTGGCAGCAAAAGCTGGACGTTTGTCTTTTTTGCTCCGGAGGCTGCCGAAAGCGAAAACAGGTGCTTTTGAGGATGGAGTCCGCAGGAAAGCAGAGAGGGCCAAATTGTCTGTGGCATTTGAAAGGGTTCCAGGAGGCAGTGAGAACCAGCATTACTTTTCCCCGCTGGCACCTTTGCTGTGGCAGCAAAAGCTGGACGTTTGTCTTTTTTGCTCCGGACTTTGCCGAAAGCGAAAACAGGTGCTTTTGAGGATGGAGTCCACAGGAAAGCAGAGAGGGCCAAATTGTCTGTGGCATTTGAAAGGGTTCCAGGAGGCAGTGAGAACCAGCATTACTTTTCCCCGCTGGCACCTTTGCTGTGGCAGCAAAAGCTGGACGTTTGTCTATTATGCTCCGGAGGCTGCCGAAAGCGAAAATAGGTGCTTTTGAGGATGGAGTCCGCAGGAAAGCAGAGAGGGCCAAATTGTCTGTGGCATTTGAAAGAGTTCCAGGAGGCAGTGAGAACCAGCATTACTTTTCCCCGCTGGCACCTTTGCTGTGGCAGCAAAAGCTGGACGTTTGTCTTTTTTGCTCCGGAGGCTGCCGAAAGCGAAAACAGGTGCTTTTGAGGATGGAGTCCGCAGGAAAGCAGAGAGGGCCAAATTGTCTGTGGCATTTGAAAGGGTTCCAGGAGGCAGTGAGAACCAGCATTACTTTTCCCCGCTGGCACCTTTGCTGTGGCAGCAAAAGCTGGACGTTTGTCTTTTTTGCTCCGGAGGCTGCCGAAAGCGAAAACAGGTGCTTTTGAGGATGGAGTCCGCAGGAAAGCAGAGAGGGCCAAATTGTCTGGGGCATTTGAAAGGGTTCCAGGAGGCAGTGAGAACCAGCATTACTTTTCCCCGCTGGCACCTTTGCTGTGGCAGCAAAAGCTGGACGTTTGTCTTTTTTGCTCCGGAGGCTGCCGAAAGCGAAAACAGGTGCTTTTGAGGATGGAGTCCGCAGGAAAGCAGAGAGGGCAAAATTGTCTGTGGCATTTGAAAGGGTTCCAGGAGGCAGTGAGAACCAGCATTACTTTTCCCCGCTGGCACCTTTGCTGTGGCAGCAAAAGCTGGACGTTTGTCTTTTTTGCTCCGGAGGCTGCCGAAAGCGAAAACAGGTGCTTTTGAGGATGGAGTCCGCAGGAAAGCAGAGAGGGCCAAATTGTCTGTGGCATTTGAAGAGGTTCCAGGAGGCAGTGAGAACCAGCATTACTTTTCCCCGCTGGCACCTTTGCTGTGGCAGCAAAAGCTGGACGTTTGTCTTTTTTGCTCCGGAGGCTGCCGAAAGCGAAAACAGGTGCTTTTGAGGATGGAGTCCGCAGGAAAGCAGAGAGGGCCAAATTGTCTGGGGCATTTGAAGGAGTTCCAGGAGGCAGTGAGAACCAGCATTACTTTTCCCCGCTGGCACCTTTGCTGTGGCATCAAAAGCTGGACGTTTGTCTTTTTTGCTCCGGAGGCTGCCGAAAGCGAAAACAGGTGCTTTTGAGGATGGAGTCCGCAGGAAAGCAGAGAGGGCCAAATTGTCTGTGGCATTTGAAAGGGTTCCAGAAGGCAGTGAGAACCAGCATTACTTTTCCCCGCTGGCACCTTTGCTGTGGCAGCAAAAGCTGGACGTTTGTCTTTTTTGCTCCGGAGGCTGCCGAAAGCGAAAACAGGTGCTTTTGAGGATGGAGTCCGCAGGAAAGCAGAGAGGGCCAAATTGTCTGTGGCATTTGAAAGGGTTCCAGGAGGCAGTGAGAACCAGCATTACTTTTCCCCGCTGGCACCTTTGCTGTGGCAGCAAAAGCTGGACGTTTGTCTTTTTTGCTCCGGAGGCTGCCGAAAGCGAAAACAGGTGCTTTTGAGGATGGAGTCCGCAGGAAAGCAGAGAGGGCCAAATTGTCTGGGGCATTTGAAGAGGTTCCAGGAGGCAGTGAGAACCAGCATTACTTTTCCCCGCTGGCACCTTTGCTGTGGCAGCAAAAGCTGGACGTTTGTCTTTTTTGCTCCGGAGGCTGCCGAAAGCGAAAACAGGTGCTTTTGAGGATGGAGTCCGCAGGAAAGCAGAGAGGGCCAAATTGTCTGGGGCATTTGAAGGAGTTCCAGGAGGCAGTGAGAACCAGGATTACTTTTCCCCGCTGGCACCTATGCTGTGGCAGCAAAAGCTGGACGTTTGTCTTTTTTGCTCCGGAGGCTGCCGAAAGCGAAAACAGGTGCTTTTGAGGATGGAGTCCGCAGGAAAGCAGAGAGGGCCAAATTGTCTGGGGCATTTGAAAGGGTTCCAGGAGGCAGTGAGAACCAGCATTACTTTTCCCCGCTGGCACCTTTGTTGTGGCAGCAAAAGCTGGACGTTTGTCTTTTTTGCTCCGGAGGCTGCCGAAAGCGAAAACAGGTGCTTTTGAGGATGGAGTCCGCAGGAAAGCAGAGAGGGCCAAATTGTCTGTGGCATTTGAAAGAGTTCCAGGAGGCAGTGAGAACCAGCATTACTTTTCCCCGCTGGCACCTTTGCTGTGGCAGCAAAAGCTGGACGTTTGTCTTTTTACCACCGGAGGGCGCCGAAAGTGAAAAAAGGCGCTTTTGAGGATAGAGTCCGCAGGAAAGCAGAGAGGGCCAAATTGTCTGGGGCATTTGAAGACGTTCCAGGAGGCAGTGAGAACCAGCATTACTTTTCCCCGCTGGCACCTTTGCTGTGGCAGCAAAAGCTGGACGTTTGTCTTTTTTTGCTCCGGAGGCTGCCGAAAGCGAAAATAGGTTCTTTTGAGGATGGAGTCCGCAGGAAAGCAGAGAGGGCCAAATTGTCTGTGGCATTTGAAAGGGTTCCAGGAGGCAGTGAGAACCAGCATTACTTTTCCCCGCTGGCACCTTTGCTGTGGCAGCAAAAGCTGGACGTTTGTCTTTTTTGCTCCGGAGGCTGCCGAAAGCGAAAACAGGTGCTTTTGAGGATGGAGTCCGCAGGAAAGCAGAGAGGGCCAAATTGTCTGTGGCATTTGAAAGGGTTCCAGGAGGCAGTGAGAACCAGCATTACTTTTCCCCGCTGGCACCTTTGCTGTGGCAGCAAAAGCTGGACGTTTGTCTTTTTTGCTCCGGAGGCTGCCGAAAGCGAAAACAGGTGCTTTTGAGGATGGAGTCCGCAGGAAAGCAGAGAGGGCCAAATTGTCTGGGGCATTTGAACAGGTTCCAGGAGGCAGTGAGAACCAGCATTACTTTTCCCCGCTGGCACCTTTGCTGTGGCAGCAAAAGCTGGACGTTTGTCTTTTTTGCTCCGGAGGCTGCCGAAAGCGAAAACAGGTGCTTTTGAGGATGGAGTCCGCAGGAAAGCAGAGAGGGCCAAATTGTCTGTGGCATTTGAAAGGGTTCCAGGAGGCAGTGAGAACCAGCATTACTTTTCCCCGCTGGCACCTTTGCTGTGGCAGCAAAAGCTGGACGTTTGTCTTTTTTGCTCCGGAGGCTGCCGAAAGCGAAAATAGGTGCTTTTGAGGATGGAGTCCGCAGGAAAGCAGAGAGGGCCAAATTGTCTGTGGCATTTGAAAGAGTTCCAGGAGGCAGTGAGAACCAGCATCACTTTTCCCCGCTGGCACCTTTGCTGTGGCAGCAAAACCTGGACGTTTGTCTTTTTACCACCGGAGGGCGCCGAAAGTGAAAAAAGGCGCTTTTGAGGATAGAGTCCGCAGGAAAGCAGAGAGGGCTTAATTGTCTGGTGCATTTGAAAGGGTTCCAGGAGGCAGTGAGAACCAGCATTACTTTTCCCCGCTGGCACCTTTGCTGTGGCAGCAAAAGCTGGACGTTTGTCTTTTTTGCTCCGGAGGCTGCCGAAAGCGAAAACAGGTGCTTTTGAGGATGCAGTCCGCAGGAAAGCAGAGAGGGCCAAATTGTCTGTGGCATTTGAAAGGGTTCCAGGAGGCAGTGAGAACCAGCATTACTTTTCCCCGCTGGCACCTTTGCTGTGGCAGCAAAAGCTGGACGTTTGTCTTTTTTGCTCCGGAGGCTGCCGAAAGCGAAAACAGGTGCTTTTGAGGATGGGGTCCGCAGGAAAGCAGAGAGGGCCAAATTGTCTGGGGCATTTGAAAGGGTTCCAGGAGGCAGTGAGAACCAGCATTACTTTTCCCCGCTGGCACCTTTGCTGTGGCAGCAAAAGCTGGACGTTTGTCTTTTTTGCTCCGGAGGCTGCCGAAAGCGAAAACAGGTGCTTTTGAGGATGGAGTCCGCAGGAAAGCAGAGAGGGCCAAATTGTCTGTGGCATTTGAAAGGGTTCCAGGAGGCAGTGAGAACCAGCATTACTTTTCCCCGCTGGCACCTTTGCTGTGGCAGCAAAAGCTGGACGTTTGTCTTTTTTGCTCTGGAGGTTGCCAAAAGCGAAAACAGGTGCTTTTGAGGATGGAGTCCGCAGGAAAGCAGAGAGGGCCAAATTGTCTGGGGCATTTGAAGAGGTTCCAGGAGGCAGTGAGAACCAGCATTACTTTTCCCCGCTGGCACCTTTGCTGTGGCAGCAAAAGCTGGACGTTTGTCTTTTTTGCTCCGGAGGCTGCCGAAAGCGAAAACAGGTGCTTTTGAGGATGGAGTCCGCAGGAAAGCAGAGAGGGCCAAATTGTCTGTGGCATTTGAAAGGGTTCCAGGAGGCAGTGAGAACCAGCATTACTTTTCCCCGCTGGCACCTTTGTTGTGGCAGCAAAAGCTGGACGTTTGTCTTTTTTGCTCCGGAGGCTGCCGAAAGCGAAAACAGGTGCTTTTGAGGATGGAGTCCGCAGGAAAGCAGAGAGGGCCAAATTGTCTGTGGCATTTGAAAGGGTTCCAGGAGGCAGTGAGAACCAGCATTACTTTTCCCCGCTGGCACCTTTGCTGTGGCAGCAAAAGCTGGACGTTTGTCTTTTTTGCTCTGGAGGTTGCCGAAAGCGAAAACAGGTGCTTTTGAGGATGGAGTCCGCAGGAAAGCAGAGAGGGCCAAAATGTCTGGGGCATTTGAAGAGGTTCCAGGAGGCAGTGAGAACCAGCATTACTTTTCCCCGCTGGCACCTTTGCTGTGGCAGCAAAAGCTGGACGTTTGTCTTTTTTGCTCCGGAGGCTGCCGAAAGCGAAAACAGGTGCTTTTGAGGATGGAGTCCGCAGGAAAGCAGAGAGAGCCAAATTGTCTGGGGCATTTGAAAGAGTTCCAGGAGGCAGTGAGAACCAGCATCACTTTTCCCCGCTGGCACCTTTGCTGTGGCAGCAAAAGCTGGACGTTTGTCTTTTTACCACCGGAGGGCGCCGAAAGTGAAAAAAGTCGCTTTTGAGGATAGAGTCCGCAGGAAAGCAGAGAGGGCCAAATTGTCTGGGGCATTTGAAAGGGTTCCAGGAGGCAGTGAGAACCAGCATTACTTTTCCCCGCTGGCACCTTTGTTGTGGCAGCAAAAGCTGGACGTTTGTCTTTTTTGCTCCGGAGGCTGCCGAAAGCGAAAACAGGTGCTTTTGAAGATGGAGTCCGCAGGAAAGCAGAGAGGGCCAAATTGTCTGGGGCATTTGAAAGGGTTCCAGGAGGCAGTGAGAACCAGCATTACTTTTCCCCGCTGGCACCTTTGCTGTGGCAGCAAAAGCTGGACGTTTGTCTTTTTTGCTCCGGAGGCTGCCGAAAGCGAAAACAGGTGCTTTTGAGGATGGAGTCCGCAGGAAAGCAGAGAGGGCCAAATTGTCTGTGGCATTTGAAAGGGTTCCAGGAGGCAGTGAGAACCAGCATTACTTTTCCCCGCTGGCACCTTTGCTGTGGCAGCAAAAGCTGGACGTTTGTCTTTTTTGCTCCGGAGGCTGCCGAAAGCGAAAACAGGTGCTTTTGAGGATGGAGTCCGCAGGAAAGCAGAGAGGGCCAAATTGTCTGTGGCATTTGAAGAGGTTCCAGGAGGCAGTGAGAACCAGCATTACTTTTCCCCGCTGGCACCTTTGCTGTGGCAGCAAAAGCTGGACGTTTGTCTTTTTTGCTCCGGAGGCTGCCGAAAGCGAAAACAGGTGCTTTTGAGGATGGAGTCCGCAGGAAAGCAGAGAGGGCCAAATTGTCTGGGGCATTTGAAGGAGTTCCAGGAGGCAGTGAGAACCAGCATTACTTTTCCCCGCTGGCACCTATGCTGTGGCAGCAAAAGCTGGACGTTTGTCTTTTTTGCTCCGGAGGCTGCCGAAAGCGAAAACAGGTGCTTTTGAGGATGGAGTCCGCAGGAAAGCAGAGAGGGCCAAATTGTCTGTGGCATTTGAAAGGGTTCCAGGAGGCAGTGAGAACCAGCATTACTTTTCCCCGCTGGCACATTTGTTGTGGCAGCAAAAGCTGGACGTTTGTCTTTTTTGCTCCGGAGGCTGCCGAAAGCGAAAACAGGTGCTTTTGAGGATGGAGTCCGCAGGAAAGCAGAGAGGGCCAAATTGTCTGTGGCATTTGAAAGAGTTCCAGGAGGCAGTGAGAACCAGCATTACTTTTCCCCGCTGGCACCTTTGCTGTGGCAGCAAAAGCTGGACGTTTGTCTTTTTACCACCGGAGGGCGCCGAAAGTGAAAAAAGGCGCTTTTGAGGATAGAGTCCGCAGGAAAGCAGAGAGGGCTTAATTGTCTGGTGCATTTGAAAGGGTTCCAGGAGGCAGTGAGAACCAGCATTACTTTTCCCCGCTGGCACCTTTGCTGTGGCAGCAAAAGCTGGACGTTTGTCTTTTTTGCTCCGGAGGCTGCCGAAAGCGAAAACAGGTGCTTTTGAGGATGCAGTCCGCAGGAAAGCAGAGAGGGCCAAATTGTCTGTGGCATTTGAAAGGGTTCCAGGAGGCAGTGAGAACCAGCATTACTTTTCCCCGCTGGCACCTTTGCTGTGGCAGCAAAAGCTGGACGTTTGTCTTTTTTGCTCCGGAGGCTGCCGAAAGCGAAAACAGGTGCTTTTGAGGATGGGGTCCGCAGGAAAGCAGAGAGGGCCAAATTGTCTGGGGCATTTGAAAGGGTTCCAGGAGGCAGTGAGAACCAGCATTACTTTTCCCCGCTGGCACCTTTGCTGTGGCAGCAAAAGCTGGACGTTTGTCTTTTTTGCTCCGGAGGCTGCCGAAAGCGAAAACAGGTGCTTTTGAGGATGGAGTCCGCAGGAAAGCAGAGAGGGCCAAATTGTCTGTGGCATTTGAAAGGGTTCCAGGAGGCAGTGAGAACCAGCATTACTTTTCCCCGCTGGCACCTTTGCTGTGGCAGCAAAAGCTGGACGTTTGTCTTTTTTGCTCTGGAGGTTGCCAAAAGCGAAAACAGGTGCTTTTGAGGATGGAGTCCGCAGGAAAGCAGAGAGGGCCAAATTGTCTGGGGCATTTGAAGAGGTTCCAGGAGGCAGTGAGAACCAGCATTACTTTTCCCCGCTGGCACCTTTGCTGTGGCAGCAAAAGCTGGACGTTTGTCTTTTTTGCTCCGGAGGCTGCCGAAAGCGAAAACAGGTGCTTTTGAGGATGGAGTCCGCAGGAAAGCAGAGAGGGCCAAATTGTCTGTGGCATTTGAAAGGGTTCCAGGAGGCAGTGAGAACCAGCATTACTTTTCCCCGCTGGCACCTTTGTTGTGGCAGCAAAAGCTGGACGTTTGTCTTTTTTGCTCCGGAGGCTGCCGAAAGCGAAAATAGGTTCTTTTGAGGATGGAGTCCGCAGGAAAGCAGAGAGGGCCAAATTGTCTGTGGCATTTGAAAGGGTTCCAGGAGGCAGTGAGAACCAGCATTACTTTTCCCCGCTGGCACCTTTGCTGTGGCAGCAAAAGCTGGACGTTTGTCTTTTTTGCTCCGGAGGCTGCCGAAAGCGAAAACAGGTGCTTTTGAGGATGGAGTCCGCAGGAAAGCAGAGAGGGCCAAATTGTCTGTGGCATTTGAAAGGGTTCCAGGAGGCAGTGAGAACCAGCATTACTTTTCCCCGCTGGCACCTTTGCTGTGGCAGCAAAAGCTGGACGTTTGTCTTTTTTGCTCCGGAGGCTGCCGAAAGCGAAAACAGGTGCTTTTGAGGATGGAGTCCGCAGGAAAGCAGAGAGGGCCAAATTGTCTGGGGCATTTGAACAGGTTCCAGGAGGCAGTGAGAACCAGCATTACTTTTCCCCGCTGGCACCTTTGCTGTGGCAGCAAAATCTGGACGTTTGTCTTTTTTGCTCCGGAGGCTGCCGAAAGCGAAAACAGGTGCTTTTGAGGATGGAGTCCGCAGGAAAGCAGAGAGGGCCAAATTGTCTGTGGCATTTGAAAGGGTTCCAGGAGGCAGTGAGAACCAGCATTACTTTTCCCCGCTGGCACCTTTGCTGTGGCAGCAAAAGCTGGACGTTTGTCTTTTTTGCTCCGGAGGCTGCCGAAAGCGAAAATAGGTGCTTTTGAGGATGGAGTCCGCAGGAAAGCAGAGAGGGCCAAATTGTCTGTGGCATTTGAAAGAGTTCCAGGAGGCAGTGAGAACCAGCATCACTTTTCCCCGCTGGCACCTTTGCTGTGGCAGCAAAACCTGGACGTTTGTCTTTTTACCACCGGAGGGCGCCGAAAGTGAAAAAAGGCGCTTTTGAGGATAGAGTCCGCAGGAAAGCAGAGAGGGCTTAATTGTCTGGTGCATTTGAAAGGGTTCCAGGAGGCAGTGAGAACCAGCATTACTTTTCCCCGCTGGCACCTTTGCTGTGGCAGCAAAAGCTGGACGTTTGTCTTTTTTGCTCCGGAGGCTGCCGAAAGCGAAAACAGGTGCTTTTGAGGATGGAGTCCGCAGGAAAGCAGAGAGGGCCAAATTGTCTGTGGCATTTGAAAGGGTTCCAGGAGGCAGTGAGAACCAGCATTACTTTTCCCCGCTGGCACCTTTGCTGTGGCAGCAAAAGCTGGACGTTTGTCTTTTTTGCTCCGGAGGCTGCCGAAAGCGAAAACAGGTGCTTTTGAGGATGGGGTCCGCAGGAAAGCAGAGAGGGCCAAATTGTCTGGGGCATTTGAAAGGGTTCCAGGAGGCAGTGAGAACCAGCATTACTTTTCCCCGCTGGCACCTTTGCTGTGGCAGCAAAAGCTGGACGTTTGTCTTTTTTGCTCCGGA
>NW_028128667.1:0-18839 GCF_965231255.1 Vanellus vanellus | reverse complement strand
CGGGGATCCCTCTGCGCGCGCAGCGCGATCGCCCCCGCCACGCCCCGCCATGATCCCATGGATCCCTCCCCCTGCCGCGATCCCGCCTTCCCACCCCCGGATGGTGCCGGCCCCGTTGTGTCCCGTGTCCCCCCACCCCCCCACCCCCCCCCCGGGGGCGATCCCCGGTGTGTCCCGTCCCGTCCGCCCCCCCCCTCCCCCGGGGGCTGGGCTGATCCCACCCCGCGGCGATTCCCCCATCCAACCCCCGAGGTGGTTCCAGGTCCGCCCCCCCGGGGGCTCATCCCACCCTGGGGGGGATCCCCCCATCCAACCCCCGAGGTGGTCCCAGATCCACCACTCCCCCCCCCTTTGAGGGCTCATCCCACCCTAAGCCGAACCCCCCCTCCGCCTCCCCGGCAGCTGTTTCCCCCCCCCCCCGAGGTGGTCCCAGAACGTCCCCCCGGGGGCTCATCCCACCCTGGGCCAATCCTCCCCCCTCCCCCGGGGGCTGTTTCGCCCCGAGGTGGTCCCAGGGGCTGATCCGACCTCCGCAGAGATTCCCTGTCCCCACAGGTGGGGTCTGCACCCCCCGGGGTGATCCCCAATTCCTGCCCCCGGGGGGACACACACACCGATGCCACCCCAGGGTATTCCCCTTGCCACCCCCGGGGGCTGATCCCCCTCCCTGGAGCGATTCTCCAGCGACACCCCCCCACCACCACTTTCCCCCCAGGGCTTGCTGGGGCCTGCACTCCCCCGGGGTGATTCTCCCTCCGGCCCAGGCCCACACCCCCTCCCAAGGCCCAGGACTCTCCCAGACCCTCCCCCGAGGGCCTGGATACCCCCCCCCAGGATCCCCCCCTGCCAGTCTTGGGATTCTCCCCCCACCCCCCAGTCCGGATTCCCCCCGGGACCCCCCCGAGGCCTCGGGCCTGTCCCTCCTCCCTCAGGCCTGCGGCCTGTCCCCCCATGGCCATCCCTCAGGGCTCTGGCCCTGCTCCACCCCCAGGGATGCCCCCCCCTCTGGGGATCCCCCCACAAGCTGGCATCCCCCCCACACCCCCCCAAGCTCTGGGGTCCCCCCTACTGAGGCCTCTCGCCTGCTCCCCCCTTGGGGCCGTAAGATCCCTCCCCATGGGATCCGAGGGGGATCCTTCCCCTAGAGCCTCCCTGTTGGGATATCCCCCCCAGTTGTCGTCCCCCCCTCAGGAGAGCCCTGACCCCCCCCATGCATGGGGACGTCCCCTCCATATGGGCACCCCCCTTAGATCCTGCCCCCTCCCTCCCCAGGGAGGGTCTTGCTGGATTTCTGTTTTTCCTTCTTTTGAGACCCCCTTTTGGGGATGGTGGTGTGTGTGACCCCCCCTTGGGAGATCCCTCGGACCCCTCTTGGCTCCCATCCCCCTGATCCTGGGATCTATGGATCCCCCCCCCGCCTCAGGGAGACCCCCTGAACCCTTCTCCCCTTGGATCTGTGGGGTGACCCCCCCTGGATCCTGCCTTCCCCCCCGGGGCATCCCCTCAAACCCTTTTTCCCTGCCCACACACTCCTTTTCTCCTCCCCCTGTGATTGTGCCACCATTCCGGATCCCCCTCCTCAACCCCCCCAGGATCTTGGGGACACCCCCCCCCATGCGCCCACCTTCTCCTCCCTGCAACCCCTCTCCAAGGCCCCCCCAAACCTCGCAGGGCTGCGTGTGAGGGGGATCCTAGCATCCCATTCATCTAGGGGGGGTGGGGTATGGACACTTGGATCAGGGTCCTTGCTCCCCATCAGGAATTGGGGTCCCCCCGTGGCATGGGGGGGTGCCTAGCGGGGGTCTCCCTTTGCTTGCAGAGCTGAGTGATCTCGGGTAGCGCGCGAGGGAGCCGGCGTGGGCGCAGGCAGGTGGAGGATGAACGGCGAAGCCGAGTGCCCTGCAGACTTGGAAATGACAGCTCCCAAAAACCAAGGTGAGCCCCCTTCGTCCCTCAAACCCACCACCACCACCACACCGGGGGTCCCACGGGAATACCACCGCTGTGGGGCATTTGCCTCATCCTCATCCCCATTCCGGAGCACGCACACATCTAGGAGCGTGCGGATGCTCGCGCCGGCGTGCCGGGAGCCCCTCCATCCCCAGCGAAGGGCGTTGGGGATGCTCATTTTGGGTGGCGGGTGTTTCGGTTCGGGGAGGGGGGGGACACGGGCTGGCACAAAGAGGTGCTGCCTTCACCATCCACATCTGGGCTGCATTAAAAGCCGGAGCCGTTACCTTGGGCCTCCGGCTTCCAGACCCCGGGGATGACATCAGAGGTTCAGCTTTTATTGGAAAAAGGGGGAGGAAAACAAGGTAGAAAAGGGACGTTTTTATTTGGGGCAGTGGGGCTTTGCTACCCTGCCACCCGAAAATTCCCTGGCTGCCCTGCAAAGCCCCGGGAGCACGGTCCCGCTGCCCTCACCCGCCTGGTCCCCCCGTCTTTCCTCCCTTGCCGCAGTCGGTGCGTTGCCCCGAGCGAACCCGGCTGGAGCACGTGTCCTTCGCCGGGTCTTTAGCTGGATTTAATTACACCGGGGCAGCTTTCCTAATATAGACCCGGCCCGGCCGATGCCAGGAGAGCCGGGGATAAATCGGTCCCAGGGCACAGACAACCCCATTCATCTTTGGCAGCTGAACTCCGCAATTCCGGCGTTTTTGGGCAAACCCCAGCAGGAGAGAGAGGGGACGGGGGGAGGTGGGGTTGAGCAGTGGGGTCCCCACCCCGCTGCCGGTGAGGGTTCAGGGAGGTTTCCACAGTTTTTTATGTATTTATGTGGGTTGTGGTTATTTCGGCTGTCTGCCGTTGGGGGGTCACGTGGGGCCAAAGGTTTCGTGATGTTCCTGCGTTGGAGAGGGGAAACTGAGGCACGGGGCTTGTTGATGGGGACCGGTTTGGGAGGGGGTTGCATCCTTTTCTCCCTCCCCACTTGATTTTCGTGGCCGTGCTGCTTTCGGGTATTTCTCCTGGTTTCTGCAAGTAAAGTTGGTAACAGCTTCGCGGCCCGATTCTGCCTTGTTGGTCCTTGTCTGGGGGAGGGCTGGAAAGCGGATGGGAAAAATAGGAAGATAAAATTTGGGGCTTGGTGCCACCCCCCAGCTCTGATCCCCCCCACCCCGAGGCACTGTGGGGGACAGGGGCTTCCCATCTCTTTTTGCCCTTTGTGACTCTGAAGCCGGGAGTGTGGAGAGACACCCCAAGCCCCTGGGCTCCCTGCTTTATGGGGGGGACTCTTTCCATCCCCCGCTTCCCAGTTAATCCCTAACAGACCTGATGAGATAACTATGGGACCGACTGGATCCCAAACTGTTCCTGCCTCGACCACCCAGCCTGATCCAGGAGGCGAAATGGGGTGGAGGGACAGGTCCTGGCTGTGCTCCCCCCCCCTGCTGGCTGTGGGTCCCACATGTCCTTTAACTTCCTTCGTTGGGATTTGGGGTGTGTGTGGGGGGTATTTGCCCTTTGCCAGACTGATGCAGAGGCAGGAAGTGGAGGCAGTGGTGGTGTTTTCATGCGTATTGAGTTTGAGCGGAGGGAGAGCTGCAGCCGGGTATTTCTGGGGGATTGTTTTTCATTCCTGGGGATGGAGGGAGCGAGTGATGCTCCCCTCAAATCCGTGACGGACTGCGGCGTCCCCATCTCGCCAGGATGCTCTGTGTTCCTTAGGCAGCTCTGAACACCCCAGTCTTCACCCCAGCAGTGATGTGGGGCAGGGGACACCCTGGAAACCCGGTCCCATGCCCGGGGAGCCCCTGGGCTCGGGTGCCCATCCTGGGCTGAATCAGCCAGGGCCACGTATGCATGCGGCTCAGGGCTCTGCTCCTCCTCCAGCCCGTCCCCGGGGACTTCTCTTTCCGTTCCCAGGACCCGCTGCTTTTCCCCAGGGCCGCCCGTGTTTGTGGAGCACCCCAGGGCTCCTCTCCCCAGCTCGGAGCAGAGAGCCCAGCAGTGGAATTCCCCTGGCGAGGAAGCAGCCCCAAAGTTGGCGCTGGATGGGGGCATTTGGTGCTGGGATATCCTGCCTTGATGCCTGTCCCAGCATGATGCTGCTGCCCGTCCCGGCCTCCCGGTTGCTCCAGGCTCCCCGGCTTTGCCATGCGCCCGTCCCACCATCCCGGCATCTTGTCCGTATGGGAGCTGGGGATGCTTCTCCTGGCAGCTCAGGGGATGTTGGGGTGGCATAACCATCACACCTGCACCATCAGGGACTCTGCTGTGAGACAGGGGGGCTGTGCTGGGCTCTGCTCCCCCTCCACCCCGCTTTGTGGTATCAGAGCTTTGACCTTGGCAGAGGTCAACATGGAGCTAGGTCCCAGGTGATGGCAAGGCTCTCCAAGTTGAAAGAAAAGCAGCGCTGGGAGGGTTTCCCATTGCTCCGGACACCTCTTTTCCACTTAGAAAGTGGGTTTTCCTGTTTCCTCCTTGGCTGGAAAGCATGTCGCTCCCATCTCACTCCGCAGGGCTTCACTCCCGTGCGTAGGGAATAGCCCTCTGCTCCCGCGCGGCAGAGCCATCCCCTTATCTGATGGTGTACTGGGACGAGCGAGTCTCTCTGGTTTGCACCGAGTGGATTTTCTAGCTTTGCCCGGGATTGTTTTGGCCCATAGAAAGTTGCTGGAGGGTGATGGAAACAGCCAGGTCCCTTTGATCTTTAATCTCGAGAGGCAGCATGTGGAGATTACGTGTCCCGGCGTGTGGTCCGGAGCTGCACGACGGGAGCTGTAGTCCCCGTGTCCTGCCGGGAAAGCTGCCTGCCCATCGCTAAGCCTGTTTCTTTGGTGCTCAGACCGCTGGTCTCAGGAGGACATGCTGACTCTGCTGGAGTGCATGAAGAATAACCTGCCCTCCAACGACGGGAGCAAGTTCAAAACCACCGAGTCCCACCTGGATTGGGAGAAAGTGGCTTTCAAGGACTTTTCGGGGGAGATGTGCAAGATGAAGTGGATGGAGATTTCTAACGAGGTAACGGACAGCCGCACGGGGCTCGGAGGGAGTCTCTGCGAGAGGGACCGAGCATCCCGGTGACCTCCCAGGGCTGTTTGAATCACTCAAGTTCAACGCCCCGAGTCTTCGGCCCTTAGTGCCGACACCACCCCCGCTGCCGGTGGCATTGCGAACCCCTCGGAGGTGCGGGGATGGGTTGTTTGCGCGGTGGCATTACGAAACCCTGTGGGTTTAAGCGGTGCCGAGCAGTGACCTGCCCTGTCCCCCACCCGCTGCCTGTTCACTTTGTGGCCCTTCGTTGACCCTGCAGGTGAGGAAGTTTCGGACCCTCACGGAGCTCATTATGGACGCTGAAGAGCACGTGAAGAATCCTTACAAGGGCAAAAAACTCAAGGTATCGGATAGGAATTGGGATCGGGCCCTAAAGGGGGACCTCCCCCTTCCCCAGGTTGGGAGGCTGTCACCCGTGTGGCTCTGCCACCAGAGCCCCTGCAGGCACCTCACTGCCCGTAATCCCCACGGCCGGCTGCCCAAGGCTCCGGAGGCCACGGGCTCTGGGCACGGGCCAAGTCCAGGGTACATTTAATATGGCCGGCTGTATCGCTGGCAGCCTGCATCCAAGTTTAGCACCAGCGGGGGGGGCGCCGGGAAGCTGCCATCCTATTCTTGGCCTGCTGGGTCGGGTGGGGTGCTGCTTTTGGCCAGGTTGGCCCCGGGGCAGCCGATGCTTTGCCACCAGCCATCCCTGGGAGGTGGATCTCATCCCCTCCTCCTGCCTCAGTTTCCCCTCTTGCAGCACAACCGCTCTGTGCCAACAGCTCTGGATGGCCGGAGGCTGCTCCCAAGATACCCAGCCCTGGGATGTTGGAGTTCCTGGGGAAGGGAGCCCTTGTTCCTAGTGTTTTTTCCCCGCTTGCCTGCAAAGCCGGGGTGTTGCCATCTCAGGGAGCTGGATTACCAGCGGGGCTGGATGGAGGCAGGTCTTCCCCAGTACCAGGGGGGAGCTGGGAGCCAGCAGGGTTTGGCTGTGCCCTCCGCGGTGCCACCAGCTCCGCACTCAGTGTCTGCCGCTCTGCTGTCTCCCCAGAAACACCCCGACTTCCCCAAGAAGCCCCTGACTCCCTATTTCCGCTTCTTCATGGAGAAGCGAGCCAAATATGCCAAGCTTCACCCCGAAATGAGCAACCTGGATCTCACCAAGATCCTGTCCAAGAAATACAAGGAGCTTCCCGAGAAGAAAAAGGTATGGGGTGGGGGGAGTCAGCAAGCCCCTTCCCACTTGTGTGCCTCCACATGCCGGGCTCTGCCTGCCCAGACTCTCCCAGTACAACCAGCAGAGCCCAGCCTCTGCCTGGTGAGGGTTGAATCCATCTCTGGATGGGAGAAAGCCGGGTGCTTGTTTAGTCTTGTCAGACCAGTAAGACTTCCTTTCTTTTTCCTGTCCTGGTTCCCAGGATCCATGGGGTGGAGGCTGGCTGGGTCTGTCCGTTGGTCCGTCTCTTCCAGACGGACCTGGATGGTGACTTTGCTGTTGGGTGGATCTGTATTTAACGCTGGGGTTAAATCACACGCCTCGCCGTGGCCGCCCTGTCTGAGTGAGGGATGGAGGGACAGGCTCTGCTCCGAGCTGTGGGAGACGCTGGGAGGAGAGGTGCCCATCTCAGCCCTGGCTCTGGAGGTGGCCCTGGGCTTGGCTGGACCACGGAGAGCCTGGACAGGCATTTTGGGTTCCCCTGCTCTCAGTCTGGGTGGTTTTGCCAGTGGGAGGAAAGGTCCAGGGCACAAGTCCTGCTGTGCCCTCTTGCCCAGGACTGCTTGGGTGGAGGGAGAGGAGAGATCCTGCCTTCAAATCCCTGGGCAGGCTGGAAACCCTCAGCTGGGAGCTGCAGGACTGGTCAGATGGTCTGGAGAGCTCTCGGGTCCCTTTGGGGGGTGGTGGAGTGCCCGGTCGACAGGGATGTATCTGCCTGCCTGTTCTGCGGTGCTGACGTCCCACTCTCCACCTCCCTGGTGGCTTTGTGTCCCCAGATGAAATACATCCAGGACTTCCAGCGAGAGAAGCAGGAGTTTGAGAGGAACCTGGCGAGGTTCAGGTGAGCAGGCAGCACACACACACACACCCCCCCGGTGTTTCTCTGGGCCCCTTCAGGCAGACCCAGTCTCCCCTCCTGCGTGTGGCTCATGGAGGAAGCCCTGATGGGCGCTGCGGCTTGGAAGCAGAAGGGGAGAGGGGATGATGGAAAAAAAGAAAAAAGAAGAGCAAGGAAAGGTGTGTGAGAGCAGCCCTCCAGCTGGGTGACTCGGCGAGGGGGAGAGAGCGGAAGACCAGCTAGGCTCTGAGGGTTAGGGTCTGCAGGGGGACGACAGGAGCTCTGCCACCGGCACTGTTAAAAGCTGAAGCGACCACCCCATTCCCCCCAGTCCTTTCCTTTGAACACGGTCGCTGTGGCCCAGGTGGTTCCTTGCATTCCCGATGACCTGCCGCTGGTCCAGGGATGCAGCCCAGCCTAGTGACGTGAAGGGGATGCTCCTAGCTGATGCTCCCCCAGGAGGGGCAGACTCAAATCTCTCCTAAAACCCCTTCTGGTCTTTTTGGGGACCCCCCTGGTATCTGAGCCTGTGAGGGCTCAGCGCTGCAGTGATGGTTACCCCTTAGCAGGGAGGTTTAGGGGGTGCTCTTCTTCCACTTGCGACCTCCGTAACGCTCTCCCTTCCCTGCCTCCCTGCCGGGTAAAGGGAAGATCACCCGGATCTCATCCAGAACGCCAAGAAATCCGACGTCCCCGAAAAACCCAAGACCCCCCAGCAGCTGTGGTACAACCACGAGAAGAAGATCTACTTGAAAGTGCGTCCAGATGTGAGTACGGTGGGTGGGAGTGCATGTGAGCGTGAGTGTTGAGGGGTCCTGTACCCCGCTGCTGGGGGGAGAGGAGGGGGAAAGGAGAGAAGCATTTTAGAGGGGGTGGGACGGGATGGAAGACACCGCTAGAAGCTCCCAGCAGTCTGGACAGAGGTAAGAAGGGGCTCTGCACATGTGGAAGAGGCTCTGGGGGAGACAGACCCCATTTTTTGTCTGCAGTTGAAGGGGTGACCACAGCCTGAGTCAGGGCAGGAAAGATTTCCAGCACAGACATCCACCTCTGGCCAAGCCCCACACTCGCACGCACCCCCTTCCCTGGCCGTGAGCTTGGCTCGCAGCCGCCCCGCGGCCCCAAGCCGGGTGCCGCCGGGACAAGACGGCAGGCCACACTATTTTTGCCTTTTTTTTAATTTTTTTTTTTATTCCCCCTCTTCTTTTTTTGGATTTTACCCCTCTGCCCTCACCTCTGGCTTTGGGTTTTCAGGCCACCACGAAGGAGGTGAAAGAGTCGCTGGGCAAGCAGTGGTCTCAACTCTCGGATAAAAAGAGGCTGAAATGGATTCATAAGGCCCTGGAACAGCGGAAGGAGTATGAGGTAGGGAGCAGCCTCACCCGTTCCCCTCCACACTCGTCCCTACGTTCACTCTGAGCCACTCTGCCTCCCGGCCGCTAGCCACCTGCGGCTAGCTAGCCTCACCTGATAGCCAGTGTGGGGGTTCAGCCAGATCCCTTCAGGTCCCTAGCGAGTCTGAGCACTGCCTCCTCCAGCGACATTCGGGGAAGGGAGAAGTATCCCTGGGGAGATGATTAGGGCAATGGTTGGCTTCTCTTTCCTCCTCCTCCGGCCCCCAGCCAGGCGGGGATCAGAGCCCTTCTTCTGACTGTTTTTTGTCCTTTGCAGGAGATCATGCGTGACTACATCCAGAAGCACCCCGAGCTGAACATCAGCGAGGAGGGCATCACCCGCTCCACCCTCACCAAGGCCGAGCGCCAGCTCAAGGACAAGTTTGATGGCCGACCCACAAAGCCCCCTCCGTGAGTACTGTCCCTCTCTGAGCTATCGCGCGGATGCTGGTTCATGCTAACGAGGAGGCTGGGGCTCTACGTGGTTTTGAGACCTCCAAGAGCATCATTTCTGGGACCATGGCTGTCGATGACTCCATTAAACTGGTCCTTAAATATACATTCTCTGAGAATCCGAGCGAGGTTTATGGTGATGCTGCATGCTCTGGGTTAGGGCGTAATCCGACCCTTAGATTCCCTAAGACACGGACACGTCTGGCACAGCGCTTCACTGCCTGGTGCAGTCCCAAAGGCAGCTGGGGGGGTCTTGAGGGGCTCTTAGCACCCAACCAGCTCCACAGAGGGGACGTGAGCGAGGCGGGTTGTCCCTAATGCTGGGTCCCTCCGTCGGTTGCAGGAATAGCTACTCCCTGTACTGTGCAGAGCTGATGGCCAACATGAAAGACGTGCCCAGCACCGAACGGATGGTGCTGTGCAGCCAGCAGTGGAAGCTGCTCTCCCAGAAGGAAAAAGACGCGTACCACAAAAAGTGTGATCAGGTGAGCGGACAAGGATGGATAAGACGGGTGGACGGGCAGATGGGCACCAGCGCTGTGTGGAGGGAGGAGTAGGATGGGAGGGTTTGGGCTACAAATCTCACTGGAAATGAGCCCCTCGCCCTTCCTCAGTACCTGTTCTTGTTGTCTTGACCACCAGTTCCTCCTGAGGTCCTTGGTTGCCTCCCTTGGTCCTCTGTCTCCCCAGTCCATGTGCGTGGGGCCAGCGGATGGTCTGGGTGGAGGCTGCTGTTGCTGAGGGGGCTGAGGGGACTGCAGGAGGCGGGGATGGGATGGGGGAATAATCTCTGTGTAACCGCACATCTCTGTCTTCCTCCAGAAAAAGAAAGACTACGAGATTGAGCTGCTCCGATTCCTGGAGGTGAGAGATATGGGGGTGCTGGAGACCCCAGATGTGGGGAGGGAGCCCTGGCCAGGGGCTGGGATGGGTTAAACGGGGGCTGCACTGATGCTGCTCTCTTCTGCTCTCCCCAAAACATGGCTGGACCCAGCTGTGGGTGCTGTGCAGAGGTGTTTGCACGGGGTCTTGATCCTTCCCCAGCTGCCCTAGTACCTGACCCAGTGTCTTCCAGCTGGGCACTGGGAGGTGAGGACAGAGTCCCCCCTGCCCCAGCCAGGAGGGGAAGCTGGGGGTGAGCAGAGGGCTGGTGCTGGAGGAGGGGTTGCCAGCAGCGGCTGCGGCTGTGCAGGCGGCAGCGTGTCTCTCGCTTCCTTCCCTCGGCCGGGGCGTAGGTGGGGGGAGCTGCACCGAGGCCGTCACAGCATCGTGCTCAGTCCCCGGACGGATGTGACGCGGCCCCGGCTGTGGCTGCAAGGGCAGGGGGGTGGAAAACCCAGGGGTGCGCCCGGATCCGGGCACCTGCCCGCCCTGCATTTGCAGAGACAAAGCAGATGAGACTGAGCCAGGGAGGGGACAGAGCTGGGGAAGAAATGGTGACATTGCCTGGTGAGGGGGGGGGCAGAGGCGTGGGGACCCCCAAGCTGCGCACCCAGGCACACAGTGCCTGATGTCAGCCCTGGCTGGGGTGGCTTTTGGATCAGGACAACTGAGTGCGTTAGTTCCCCCCCTCCCCAGTGTCCCCATTGCCCGACTGCACCAAAGCCTCGTTAGCGTCGGGCCATCTAACTGTGTCTCTCCTCCTGTGCCACCCAGAGCCTGCCCGAGGAGGAGCAGCAGCGGGTGCTAGGTGAGGAGAAGATGCTGGGCAGCAACCGGAAAGGGGCGACGAGTCCTGCATCCAAAAAGTCCTCACCAGAGACGGGCAAGGTGAGAGGAGCAACTGAGGAGATGGGGCAGCACGTGCCAGAGACGTGGGATGGGGTTGCTGGCATTGAGGGCTTTGTTCCTTGGTTCCTTCACCGTGTTTTTCCTGGGTTTGGAGGCCACCAGTGCGAGGCAGGTCCCTCTGTGGGCTTGCTCCCACCCACGGCCCTGTGTCCCTCCCGCAGGCCAGCTCAGAGAAGCCCAAACGGCCCATCTCCGCCATGTTCATCTTCTCGGAGGAGAAGCGGAAGCAGCTGCAGGAGGAGCGGCCGGAGCTTTCGGAGAGCGAGCTGACTCGGCTCCTGGCCCGCATGTGGAATGACCTCTCCGAGAAGAAGAAGGTCAGTACCATCCTCGACCCTCTCCATCCCTGCCTCTGCTGCTCCGTTGGGAATGTCCAGCAGTCTGGGGGATGCTGCCTGTCCTTGTCCCGCTGCAAGGGGCTTTGCTCGCCCTCCGGGCACTGCAGCTGGGAGATGTTTGTCCCCAGGAGCATCACAGCTCCAGTGAGCCATCACCCAGGCACCGGTGTTGGCACCGATGAGTGCCACCAGCTATGCCCTCTTTTTGTGACCTGGTGGGTCAAAACCCAGCAGTTAAGGAAACCTTGGAGGGTCCTTGAGCCTCAATTTAAAGGCTTGATGGTCTTCTTTTGGGGATAAGAGTCCTGAGACCTGGGTGGCACGGTGCGGGGCTGCTGGTGCTGCTGTGGGGACAGCACTGGGGGAAGCTGTGGTATCCTGCTGCTTGGTGGCTGGGGGCTTGTGCCTGGGGGGCCGTGCTGCCCCTTCACCCACGTCATGCACCCCTGCGCAGGCCAAGTACAAAGCGCGGGAGGCGGCGATGAAGGCGCAGTCGGAGAAGAAGCACGGCTCAGATAAAGAGGAGCGCGGGAAGCTGCCCGAGTCTCCCAAGACGGCTGAGGAGATCTGGCAACAGAGCGTTATCGGAGACTACCTGGCTCGTTTCAAGGTGAGGAGCGGGCTGGGAAAGAAGCTTGAAGTGGGATCTTCACTCCCACCAGTAGGAATTGCACCTTTTCCCTTGCTTTCACACCTGAGGCAACAGGTTGGGGCTGGGAGGCACGGGGAGGATGGGGGTCACAACAAGGGAGCGGGTGCCCCGTGGCCCACGGTGGAGCTGACAGTAGCACCCTGGCATCTTGGGTGCATCTGTAACGTGGCATGGGGGGTCTGTACCGCAGAACGACCGGGGGAAGGCGTTGAAGGCCATGGAGGCCACTTGGAACAACATGGAGAAGAAGGAGAAGCTGATGTGGATCAAGAAAGCAGCGGAGGATCAGAAGCGATACGAGGTGGGTCCCTGCTCCTTCCCACCCCTCGCCGTGCCCCCGCGGCCAGTACTGCCCCGCTCTCCCTGACCCCTGTCTCTCCTCCGGCTCAGAGGGAGCTGAGCGAGATGCGGGCTCCTCCGTGCTCTACCAACTCCGCCAAGAAAATGAAGTTCCAGGGAGAGCCGAAGAAACCTCCTATGTGAGTACCCAGAGTCTGGGGTCCGAAAAGTTGGATCTGGCTGGGCAAGCGGGCTGGTGGAAAACAGCCTGGAGCAGCCGTGGGGTGGAGGGAGCATGAGCTGGACCATGGTGGGGATGGCTGGTGGTTAGTGCGGGCTGCTTGTGGACACCTCGGTTCTCCGTGCACGCCGTCTGATCTGCTCTCTGCGCTCCTCTCTTGCAGGAACGGTTACCAGAAATTCTCCCAGGAGCTGCTGTCGAACGGGGAGCTGAACCACCTCCCGCTGAAGGAGCGGATGGTGGAGATCGGCAGCCGCTGGCAGCGCATCTCCCAGGGCCAGAAGGACCACTACAAAAAACTGGCGGAGGAGCAGCAGAAACAGTACAAGGTGCACCTCGAAATCTGGCTCAAGGTGAGCATTGGACCCTGACTCCCGGTGGGGTGGCACTGGGGAGCTCTGGGGTTGGATGCGGGGATGCTTGGAGTGGTCTTTGCAGACAGCCTGCCCCTGGGCAACCACCATCTCCGGACCCGTTATTTGGCATTTTGTAACTTAAAGAGCCTTTTAAAAAAAAAAAAATACATATATATATAGGTGGGGAGGGTGCACCCCGTGCTAGAGTCCTTCCCCGCTCCGTTCCCCACTCCGTGCGCCCTGACCGTCTCCCCTGTCTCCGCAGAGCCTCTCGCCCCAGGAGCGGGCTGCCTACAAGGAACACACTTCCAACGTGAGTATCCACCTGGCACCGCAGTACCGGGGGACAGGACGGGACCTGGGGGCTTGGGGCTGGTCTGGGACCAGGGTTGGGGTGTGCGGTAGATGAGCCGAGCTTGGGAGAGCCCTGCAAAGGAGTTCACCCCCGTAGGAGCTCAGCAGGGGGGTTTTCTCCGTGCCGGGCACTGGGAAGGAGCCGAGCTGGAGTCCTGCAGGTCTAAATGTTTTTGTCTTTCCCCCCACCCTTGCAGAAACGCAAGAGCATAGGGAAGATCCGGGGCCCCAACCCCAAGATGAAGCCAACGATGCAATCCAAGTCGGTGAGTGCGGGACGGCTGTGCTCAGCGTTGGGAACACCCAGCACCCTCCTCCCTGGGGAGGGTGTCCCGGATGGGGGGACCCAGACCTCTTGCTCGAGGCATCCCTGGTGCTTTCTGCCGTCTGCCTTATCCTCAAGACAGTAAACCTCCCCAAATCGGTGCTCAAAACCGACCCTAGTCTGATTTCCCCACCATGTAGTCTACGACATCCCCGTGCACCCCCTTCCAGGAGCCTTTTTGGGGCCATTTATAAAATAAATGGGGGAAAAACTCCCAGACAAGGTATGGGGTAGGAGCCACCTGATCCCGCTGGGTGGATGGAGGAACCCAAAGGCTGATGGCCAAGGACGGGGTGGTGTACCCATGGGTGCTGGTGTCCCAGGGCAGCCGCCCGTGACCAACCCCTTCCCGCCCTGCAGGAGTCAGAGGACGACGACGAGGAGGAAGATGAGGAGGAAGACGACGATGAAGACGAGGACGACGACGATGACAACGGCGACTCATCAGAAGAAGGCGGCGACTCCTCGGAGTCCAGCAGCGAGGAGGAGAGCGAGGATGGGGATGAGGTGAGGCCGCGGTGGGTGCCGCGGGGGAGGGCGGTGGGGCCATCCCGGGCCCCGCTCCACTCCCATACCGCTTGCTTCCCCCCCCTACCCGCCTCTCTCACCCTCCTCCGGGGCTGCGGGGGGTGTCCACACCCGGGCTGAGATAGAACCATGGCGGAGGAGCTCCCGGGAAGCTGTTGGGGGGACACATGGGGAGGCGAAGGGGAATGGGATCCCCCACCCACCCACCCAGCGTCCCTGGGGAGGGTGCGAGGAGCAGCCGCGGGGCGTAGTTAGGAGCAGCCTCGGGATGTAGAGGTGCGGGTTGTGGAGAAGCCCCCAGTGAGCAGAGAAAAATCTCCTGTCTTTTTCCTGGTGGAGATACTGAGTCTGGTCTCGGCTCCGTTTGCGCCAGTGTGAATGCCGAGTAAGTCACCAGAGTCAAAGTTTTACACCGGTGCAACTGAAATCAGAGTATGCTGGATGGCGTTGGGGCCAGAAACCGTGTCCGTGCCTTGTGCTCGCCACCGGACAGGTGAGGTGTTTCGACCCCCTCGTTGGTCTCAGCTCACGCCTCTTCCTTCCCCGGCTTTAGAGGGGGGAAACTGAGGCACGAGGCGGGTCGGGTACCCTACCTCGGATCGTGTAGCGAGGCAGTGGCCAGAAGTGAGGGTAGGACCCCCGCGCGCTGCTCCGGCACGCTCCCTGCGCCCCCCCTCCCCCGGTCCCCCAGCACCCCCGAGCTGAGCCCTTGCAAACTCATTCCTGCCCCGCATCTCTCCTCTACCACCACCCCACCACCACCCCGGGGTGGCAGCGGCAGGAGGGATGGGGTTGGACCCCCCCCCATGGCACAGCGGGGAGGGTGAACAGGGGGCAAGGGGGGAGATGATGGAGGGTAGCCAGGACCCCCCATCCTGCTGCTAACCCCCCCCGTCTGCTCTGCCACCCCCCCCTCCCCAGAACGACGAGGATGACGAGGACGAGGATGATGAGGATGAGGATGACAACGACTCGGAGGGCAGCAGCAGTTCCTCCTCTTCCTCGGGGGACTCCTCCGACTCCGACTCCAACTGACCCGGCCGAGCTCTTAGTAACGTCGTTTGATTTCTGGGTTTTGGTCCCAAATCTCCCCCCCACCCCGGGCCAGCCCCCACCACCACCAAAACCCCTTCCTCCTCTTCCTCCTGCCCCCCTCCTCAGCGAGCCGCAGACCCCCCACCCCACCCTGCGGGACCCCCCGACGTGGACAGTGGGAGCTGGAGGGACCCCTCCGCCGAGCTCACACTACGGGGCGGGGGGGGAAGAAAATTGGGGGTCACTCCCCTCCTGGGCCGGGGCGAGAGGAGGGAACGAGCGCCCCCCCCCCATCTCTCCCACCCTCCCTTTACGCTCCCCTTACTGAGGGGAGGGGAAGTGATTTCTTTTTTTGTTTGTTTGTTTGTTGGTTTTTTTTTTTTTAATTTTTATTTTTATGGTTTTTTTTGGCGATGTCATTATTTTCGGAGGGTCGCCCCGTCCTCGCCCCCTTCACACCCTCGCTACCAGCTCTGGACTTTATAGAAAGAAAACAAAAACACACAGGAAAAAAAAAGAAAAAAAATCACCCCCAACCCTTTTTTTTTATTAAAAAAACCCCATAAATGGAGGGAAAAAAAACAAAAACAAAAAACCAAACCCACCACCACCACCCCCTCTGCGCAGACCCCCCCCCGTCCCACCCCAGGCAGCGGGTGCGGAGCATGAGCCGAATTGCTCAGGACTCAGCCGTCGGGACGATGTCTCTTCCCTCCTCCCCTCCACCTCTGCGCACCTCTCTGGTGTCTCGGGGGGGGGGGGGGGCCTCCCTTAACACCACCCCACCCCACCCACCCCCCCAAAAAAAAAACCTTGTACAGTCTGGAAGCTGCACCAGGAGCTCACCGGGACCTCCGCATCCACGGCACTTGGGAACGCCGGCCACGGACCGTGACCATGGGGGGGGTGGGGGGTGATGGATGGATGGATTTTGGGGGGGGGGGGGGATTGGGGGGGGCTGGGATGCGTGTGTGTGTGTGCGAGCGTGTGTGCTGGGGTGGGGGGCACCCCAGGGCCGCGGAATGTGTGGCTGCGTGTCCCCCCCCCCATTCCCCCTGCCCGGGGTCCCGGCTGCTCAGCGTGACCAAGGTGGGGGGGTGGGGGGGGCGCGGGGGTGCTGCCGGAGCACCCCTCTGTGTTGTCGGTGGTTGTTGTGCCGTTGTATTTTATTTTATTCTTTTTTTTTTTTTTCTTTTTATAAAACGAGAAAGACCCATCTTTTATTTTTTCTTTCCCCCCCCCCTTATTTCCCCCCTTCCCCCCCTTCCATTTTCCCCCTCCATCTCCGGTGAAGCTGCTCCTCTCCCTTCACCCCAAACCCGGGGGGGGGTCCAGCACTCCCCTTGTCCCAGTTACCCCCAGTTTGCCCCCCCTCCCTGCCATGCTGTAAATATTGGTGCGGTTTGGGGTTATTTTGGGGGTTCGATGCCCCCCTCCCCGGGAGGGGGATGGGGCCGCAGGGACTGGGGTGGGTGCAGGGGGTGTGTGGGGGGGGGCGCCTGGCAGTGCCTGTCAGGCCCCCCCCCCCCCCCCCAATTTTTTTTTAAGCAGACACGAGCACCAGCAATCCCACGGCACCTCCCTGCAGGGTTCCTGTCCCCCCACCCCGTGTCGTGTGTCCACCTCTCCGCCCCCCCCCCCCCCCCCAAAAAATGCCCGGTGTGATTTGGGACACCCCCCCCCATACCCCCAGTCGGGGTGGGGGGGGTTGGCACACGGTTTGTCCCTCCTGATCCAGTCCCCCCCCCCTGCCCCCAATCCTGTCCCCGGAGAGGAGCTGGGCTGGGGGACAGGATTTGGGAGACCCCAGGGAAAGGAGGGGGGGGCACCTGCGCCCCCCACCCCACCCCCCCAGGCTGGGGAGGGGAGGCTGGGGGGGGCTTTTTCTCTCGTCTGCTTTAATTTAGCCATTTTTCCCTTCTTTTCACCCAAATCTCAGCCCTGTGGGTGGCCGGGGGGGGGAGCGTAGAGGAGGGGGGGCATGCTGCAGGTTTGGGGGTTTTCTAGCTGCAAGGGGGTGGTCCCACGCCCCCCCCCCAGCCCCGACCCCCCCGGGGTTGGCTGCTCTCAGCACCCCAAATCCAGCTCCCCCCCTCAATGCTGAAGGGGGGGCACCACCCCTCATCACAGCCTCTTGCCTCAAATTGGGCTGAAAACCCACCATTTGGGGGAAATTGACCCCAACCCTGGGGGGGGGGGGAGGGGGTATGTGAACCCAGGTGCCCCCGCACGGACAATCCCCCCGTGTCCCCTCTGGGACCGGGGCCCCGAAGTGAACCCGGCCAGAGTGTGTCGTCCCCCCCAATGTCCGTCTGTCCGTCCCTCTGTCGCCTCCCCCTTCCCCCCACCCCGCTTCCATTTGGGATTTTCCTTTAATTTTCCTTCCCATTTTTAATTCCCCCCCCCCATCCCCTAAGGGGAAACCCATCCCTTTTTCTGCTGAATGTACCCAGCACCGTCGTGTTTTAGTGGATGTGTTTTTAGTACAAAAAAAAAGACAAAAAAAAAAAATTTTTTTTTCTTTTTTCTGTTTTAAAAAAAGAAAAATAATTAAAAAAAAAATAATAAAAATGAAAAATTCTTACAGCGCCAACAATTGGGGGAAAAGGCGTTTGCGCTGCAAGAGAATTGAACCTGAGTGCATTTTGGCACTGCCACAAAAACCCGGGATCCTTTAGATGGAAGTTCTTGTGAATTACATTAAAAAAAAAAAAAAAAAAAAGCAACAAAAAAAAACTCATCTTTTTTTTCTAATATTTAAAGAGTGTTTTTGTAGGTTTAAAAAAAAGACAAAAAAAATAATAAAAAAAAAATAATAATAATCCCAACTTGGAATTTGTACGGCTGAGCGGGACGCGGGGGCCTCGCATCTGCGGTTTCCCGGTTTGCTTGGGTTTCGGTTCTTATTTTTTTTGTTGTTTTTTTTTTTTGAGTTTTTTGTTTTCTTTTTTGTTTTCTTTTTTTTTTTTTGTATAATAAAGTGAAAAATAATGTTTCTGTTCTCATGTCATTACTATAAAAAATAAAACTTTAGGAAAAAAAAAACAAACAAGTGTGAGGAGCATTTTTTGCCCTCCCCCAGTTGTGGGTGTGGGGGATCTGGGGGGGATCCACTGGGGGGTCCCTCGGGGTCATTTTTGGGGGATGGGTGGGATCCATGGGGATTTGTAGGGATCGCTGGTGGGGAGGGGGTTGGGGTCACTCGGGGGGGGGGGAAGTCTGTGGATCCCTCCTGGCACGGGGATCCGTTAGGATCACTGCTGGGGGGGGCGGCTGTAGGGATGAGGATTAGGGGGCTCCATTGGAGTCATTATCGGGGGGGTGACTGGGGGGGTCTGTAAAGGATCCATAGGGATAGCCGGGATCCATGGGGATGGTGGGATCCCTAGGGAAGGGGGATCCATGGGGGTAAGGGGGTCCTTGGGAAGATGGGGGATCCCCGGGGATGATGGGGGTCTGTAGAGATGAGGGAGATCCGTAAGGATGGGGGGGATCCATAGGGATGGGATGGAGACCCATAAGGATGGGGGGGATCCATAAGGTTGGGGGGTAGATCCATAGGGATGGGGGGATCAATTGGGATGGAGAGGATCCTTAGGGATGGGGGGTTCTGTAGGTATGGGGGGGACCCATAGGGTTGGAGCAGGTCCATAGGGATGGGGAGGAGATCCATAGGGATGGGGAGGAGATCCATAGGGATGGGGGGAATCCATAGGGATGGGGATCCGCGGGGATCGGGAATCCGCGGGGTCTCTGTAGAGGCACCCGCAGGGAGGGCCTCAGCCCCCGCCCCCTCCTGGCCCCGCCCCTCTTTCCCCGCCCACCCCCCTAACCACACCCCCTTCAGTCCCCGCCCCCTCCTCCCGCCCCGCCCCGGCGCCCGGCGCCCTCCGACGAGCTACCGGCCTCGCGCGGCGGCGGCGGCCAACGGCCTCTCCCATTGGCCGCGCCCCCGCACGGCGCTTCCCTATTGGCGACGGCCGCGGGGGGCGGGCCGTGCGCGCGCCGGGTGCGGCGCCCCCGCCCCTCTTTTCCCCCCTCCGCCTCTCCCTCCCCCCC
>NW_028128668.1:0-26918 GCF_965231255.1 Vanellus vanellus | reverse complement strand
GGTGCTTTTGAGGATGGAGTCCGCAGGAAAGCAGAGAGGGCCAAATTGTCTGTGGCATTTGAAAGAGTTCCAGGAGGCAGTGAGAACCAGCATTACTTTTTCCCGCTGGCACCTTTGCTGTGGCAGCAAAAGCTGGACGTTTGTCTTTTTTGCTCCGGAGGCTGCCGAAAGCGAAAACAGGTGCTTTTGAGGATGGAGTCCGCAGGAAAGCAGAGAGGGCCAAATTGTCTGTGGCATTTGAAAGGGTTCCAGGAGGCAGTGAGAACCAGCATTACTTTTCTCTGCTGGCACCTTTGCTGTGGCAGCAAAAGCTGGACGTTTGTCTTTTTTGCTCCGGAGGCTGCCGAAAGCGAAAACAGGTGCTTTTGAGGATGGAGTCCGCAGGAAAGAAGAGAGGGCCAAATTATCTGGGGCATTTGAAAGGGTTCCAGGAGGCAGTGAGAACCAGCATTACTTTTCTCTGCTGGCACCTTCGCTGTGGCAGCAAAAGCTGGACGTTTGTCTTTTTTGCTCCTGAGGATGCAGAAAGCGAAAACAGGTGCTTTTGAGGATGGAGTCCGCAGGAAAGCAGAGAGCGCCAAATTGTCTGTGGCATTTGAAAGGGTTCCAGGAGGCAGTGAGAACCAGCATTACTTTTCCCCGCTGGCACCTTTGCTGTGGCAGCAAAAGCTGGACGTTTGTCTTTTTTGCTCCGGAGGCTGCCGAAAGCGAAAACAGGTGCTTTTGAGGATGGAGTCCGCAGGAAAGCAGAGAGGACCAAATTGTCTGTGGCATTTGAAAGGGTTCCAGGAGGCAGTGAGAACCAGCATTACTTTTCCCCGCTGGCACCTTTGCTGTGGCAGCAAAAGCTGTACGTTTGTTTTTTTTGCTCCTGAGGATGCCGAAAGCGAAAACAGGTGCTTTTGAGGATGGAGTCCGCAGGAAAGCAGAGAGGGCCAAATTGTCTGTGGCATTTGAAAGGGTTCCAGGAGGCAGTGAGAACCAGCATTACTTTTTCCCGCTGGCACCTTTGCTGTGGCAGCAAAAGCTGGACGTTTGTCTTTTTTGCTCCGGAGGCTGCCGAAAGCGAAAAGAGGTGCTTTTGAGGATGGAGTCCGCAGGAAAGCAGAGAGGGCCAAATTGTCTGGGGCATTTGAAAGAGTTCCAGGAGGCAGTGAGAACCAGCATTACTTTTTCCCGCTGGCACCTTTGCTGTGGCAGCAAAAGCTGGACGTTTGTCTTTTTTGCTCCGGAGGTTGCCGAAAGCGAAAAGAGGTGCTTTTGAGGATGGAGTCCGCAGGAAAGCAGAGAGGGCCAAATTGTCTGTGGCATTTGAAAGGGTTCCAGGAGGCAGTGAGAACCAGCATTACTTTGCCCCGCTGGCACCTTCGCTGTGGCAGCAAAAGCTGGACGTTTGTCTTTTTTGCTCCGGAGGCTGCCGAAAGCGAAAAGAGGTGCTTTTGAGGATGGAGTCCGCAGGAAAGCAGAGAGGGCCAAATTGTCTGGGGCATTTGAAAGGGTTCCAGGAGGCAGTTAGAACCAGCATCACTTTTCCCCGCTGGCACCTTTGCTGTGGCAGCAAAAGCTGGACGTTTGTCTTTTTTGCTCCGGAGGCTGCCGAAAGCGAAAAGAGGTGCTTTTGAGGATGGAGTCCGCAGGAAAGCAGAGAGGGCCAAATTGTCTGTGGCATTTGAAAGAGTTCCAGGAGGCAGTGAGAACCAGCATTACTTTTTCCCGCTGGCACCTTTGCTGTGGCAGCAAAAGCTGGACGTTTGTCTTTTTTGCTCCTGAGGATGCCGAAAGCGAAAACAGGTGCTTTTGAGGATGGAGTCCGCAGGAAAGCAGAGAGGGCCAAATTGTCTGTGGCATTTGAAAGAGTTCCAGGAGGCAGTGAGAACCAGCATTACTTTTCTCTGCTGGCACCTTTGCTGTGGCAGCAAAAGCTGGACGTTTGTCTTTTTTGCTCCTGAGGATGCAGAAAGCGAAAACAGGTGCTTTTGAGGATGGAGTCCGCAGGAAAGCAGAGAGCGCCAAATTGTCTGTGGCATTTCAAAGGGTTCCAGGAGGCAGTGAGAACCAGCATTACTTTTCCCCGCTGGCACCTTTGCTGTGGCAGCAAAAGCTGGACGTTTGTCTTTTTTGCTCCGGAGGCTGCCGAAAGCGAAAACAGGTGCTTTTGAGGATGGAGTCCGCAGGAAAGCAGAGAGGGCCAAATTGTCTGTGGCATTTGAAAGGGTTCCAGGAGGCAGTGAGAACCAGCATTACTTTTCCCCGCTGGCACCTTTGCTGTGGCAGCAAAAGCTGTACGTTTGTTTTTTTTGCTCCTGAGGATGCCGAAAGCGAAAACAGGTGCTTTTGAGGATGGAGTCCGCAGGAAAGCAGAGAGGGCCAAATTGTCTGTGGCATTTGAAAGGGTTCCAGGAGGCAGTGAGAACCAGCATTACTTTTTCCCGCTGGCACCTTTGCTGTGGCAGCAAAAGCTGGACGTTTGTCTTTTTTGCTCCGGAGGTTGCCGAAATCGAAAACAGGTGCTTTTGAGGATGGAGTCCGCAGGAAAGCAGAGAGGGCCAAATTGTCTGTGGCATTTGAAAGAGTTCCAGGAGGCAGTGAGAACCAGCATTACTTTTTCCCGCTGGCACCTTTGCTGTGGCAGCAAAAGCTGGACGTTTGTCTTTTTTGCTCCGGAGGTTGCCGAAAGCGAAAAGAGGTGCTTTTGAGGATGGAGTCCGCAGGAAAGCAGAGAGGGCCAAATTGTCTGGGGCATTTGAAAGGGTTCCAGGAGGCAGTGAGAACCAGCATTACTTTGCCCCGCTGGCACCTTCGCTGTGGCAGCAAAAGCTGGACGTTTGTCTTTTTTGCTCCGGAGGCTGCCGAAAGCGAAAAGAGGTGCTTTTGAGGATGGAGTCCGCAGGAAAGCAGAGAGGGCCAAATTGTCTGGGGCATTTGAAAGGGTTCCAGGAGGCAGTGAGAACCAGCATCACTTTTCCCCGCTGGCACCTTTGCTGTGGCAGCAAAAGCTGGACGTTTGTCTTTTTTGCTCCGGAGTCTGCTGAAAGCGAAAACAGGTGCTTTTGAGGATGGAGTCCGCAGGAAAGCAGAGAGGGCCAAATTGTCTGTGGCATTTGAAAGGGTTCCAGGAGGCAGTGAGAACCAGCATTACTTTTCCCCGCTGGCACCTTTGCTGTGGCAGCAAAAGCTGGACGTTTGTCTGTTTTGCTCCTGAGGATGCCGAAAGCAAAAACAGCTGCTTTTGAGGATGGAGTCCGCAGGAAAGCAGAGAGGGCCAAATTGTCTGTGGCATTTGAAGAGGTTCAAGGAGGCAGTGAGAACCAGCATCACTTTTCCCCGCTGGCACCTTTGCTGTGGCAGTAAAAGCTGGACGTTTGTCTTTTTTGCTCCGGAGGTTGCCGAAAGCGAAAACAGGTGCTTTTGAGGATGGAGTCCGCAGGAAAGCAGAGAGGGCCAAATTGTCTGGGGCATTTGAAAAGGTTCCAGGAGGCAGTGAGAACCAGCATTACTTTTCCCCGCTGTCACCTTCGCTGTGGCAGCAAAAGCTGGACGTTTGTCTTTTTTGCTCCTGAGGATGCCGAAATCGAAAACAGGTGCTTTTGAGGATGGAGTCTGCAGGAAAGCAGAGAGGGCCAAATTGTCTGTGGCATTTGAAAGGGTTCCAGGAGGCAGTGAGGACCAGCATCACTTTTCCCCGCTGGCACCTTTGCTGTGGCAGCAAAAGCTGGACGTGTATCTTTTTTGCTCCGGAGGCTGCCGAAAGCGAAAACAGGTGCTTTTGAGGATGGAGTCCGCAGGAAAGCAGAGAGGGCCAAATTGTCTGTGGCATTTGAAAGGGTTCCAGGAGGCAGTGAGAACCAGCATTACTTTTCCCCGCTGGCACCTTTGCTGTGGCAGCAAAAGCTGGACGTTTGTCTTTTTTGCTCCGGAGGCTGCCGAAAGCGAAAACAGGTGCTTTTGAGGATGGAGTCCGCAGGAAAGCAGAGAGGGCCAAATTGTCTGGGGCATTTGAAAGGGTTCCAGGAGGCAGTGAGAACCAGCATTACTTTTCTCTGCTGGCACCTTTGCTGTGGCAGCAAAAGCTGGACGTTTGTCTTTTTTGCTCCTGAGGCTGCCGAAAGCGAAAACAGGTGCTTTTGAGGATGGAGTCCGCAGGAAAGCAGAGAGGGCCAAATTGTCTGTGGCATTTGAAAGGGTTCCAGGAGGCAGTGAGAACCAGCATTACTTTTCCCGGCTGTCACCTTTGCTGTGGCAGCAAAAGCTGGACGTTTGTCTTTTTTGCTCCGGAGGTTGCCGAAAGCGAAAACAGGTGCTTTTGAGGATGGAGTCCGCAGGAAAGCAGAGAGGGCCAAATTGTCTTTGGCATTTGAAAGGGTTCCAGGAGGCAGTGAGAACCAGCATTACTTTGCCCCGCTGGCACCTTCGCTGTGGCAGCAAAAGCTGGACGTTTGTCTTTTTTGCTCCGGAGGCTGCCGAAAGCGAAAAGAGGTGCTTTTGAGGATGGAGTCCGCAGGAAAGCAGAGAGGGCCAAATTGTCTGGGGCATTTGAAAGGGTTCCAGGAGGCAGTGAGAACCAGCATCACTTTTCCCCGCTGGCACCTTTGCTGTGGCAGCAAAAGCTGGACGTTTGTCTTTTTTGCTCCGGAGGCTGCCGAAAGCGAAAACAGGTGCTTTTGAGGATGGAGTCCGCAGGAAAGCAGAGAGGGCCAAATTGTCTGTGGCATTTGAAAGGGTTCGAGGAGGCAGTGAGAACCAGCATTACTTTTCCCCGCTGGCACCTTTGCTGTGGCAGCAAAAGCTGGACGTTTGTCTTTTTTGCTCCGGAGTCTGCTGAAAGCGAAAACAGGTGCTTTTGAGGATGGAGTCCGCAGGAAAGCAGAGAGGGCCAAATTGTCTGTGGCATTTGAAAGGGTTCCAGGAGGCAGTGAGAACCAGCATTACTTTTCCCCGCTGGCACCTTTGCTGTGGCAGCAAAAGCTGGACGTTTGTCTGTTTTGCTCCTGAGGATGCCGAAAGCAAAAACAGCTGCTTTTGAGGATGGAGTCCGCAGGAAAGCAGAGAGGGCCAAATTGTCTGGGGCATTTGAAGAGGTTCAAGGAGGCAGTGAGAACCAGCATCACTTTTCCCCGCTGGCACCTTTGCTGTGGCAGTAAAAGCTGGACGTTTGTCTTTTTTGCTCCGGAGGTTGCCGAAAGCGAAAACAGGTGCTTTTGAGGATGGAGTCCGCAGGAAAGCAGAGAGGGCCAAATTGTCTGGGGCATTTGAAAGGGTTCCAGGAGGCAGTGAGAACCAGCATTACTTTTCCCGCTGTCACCTTCGCTGTGGCAGCAAAAGCTGGACGTTTGTCTTTTTTGCTCCTGAGGATGCCGAAAGCGAAAACAGGTGCTTTTGAGGATGGAGTCTGCAGGAAAGCAGAGAGGGCCAAATTGTCTGTGGCATTTGAAAGGGTTCCAGGAGGCAGTGAGGACCAGCATCACTTTTCCCCGCTGGCACCTTTGCTGTGGCAGCAAAAGCTGGACGTTTGTCTTTTTTGCTCCGGAGGCTGCCGAAAGCGAAAACAGGTGCTTTTGAGGATGGAGTCCGCAGGAAAGCAGAGAGGGCCAAATTGTCTGTGGCATTTGAAAGGGTTCCAGGAGGCAGTGAGAACCAGCATTACTTTTCCCCGCTGGCACCTTTGCTGTGGCAGCAAAAGCTGGACGTTTGTCTTTTTTGCTCCGGAGGCTGCCGAAAGCAAAAACAGCTGCTTTTGAGGATGGAGTCCGCAGGAAAGCAGAGAGGGCCAAATTGTCTGGGGCATTTGAAGAGGTTCAAGGAGGCAGTGAGAACCAGCATCACTTTTCCCCGCTGGCACCTTTGCTGTGGCAGTAAAAGCTGGACGTTTGTCTTTTTTGCTCCGGAGGTTGCCGAAAGCGAAAACAGGTGCTTTTGAGGATGGAGTCCGCAGGAAAGCAGAGAGGGCCAAATTGTCTGGGGCATTTGAAAGGGTTCCAGGAGGCAGTGAGAACCAGCATTACTTTTCCCGCTGTCACCTTCGCTGTGGCAGCAAAAGCTGGACGTTTGTCTTTTTTGCTCCTGAGGATGCCGAAATCGAAAACAGGTGCTTTTGAGGATGGAGTCTGCAGGAAAGCAGAGAGGGCCAAATTGTCTGTGGCATTTGAAAGGGTTCCAGGAGGCAGTGAGGACCAGCATCACTTTTCCCCGCTGGCACCTTTGCTGTGGCAGCAAAAGCTGGACGTTTGTCTTTTTTGCTCCGGAGGCTGCCGAAAGCGAAAACAGGTGCTTTTGAGGATGGAGTCCGCAGGAAAGCAGAGAGGGCCAAATTGTCTGTGGCATTTGAAAGGGTTCCAGGAGGCAGTGAGAACCAGCATTACTTTTCCCCGCTGGCACCTTTGCTGTGGCAGCAAAAGCTGGACGTTTGTCTTTTTTGCTCCGGAGGCTGCCGAAAGCGAAAACAGGTGCTTTTGAGGATGGAGTCCGCAGGAAAGCAGAGAGGGCCAAATTATCTGGGGCATTTGAAAGGGTTCCAGGAGGCAGTGAGAACCAGCATTACTTTTCTCTGCTGGCACCTTTGCTGTGGCAGCAAAAGCTGGACGTTTGTCTTTTTTGCTCCTGAGGCTGCCGAAAGCGAAAACAGGTGCTTTTGAGGATGGAGTCCGCAGGAAAGCAGAGAGGGCCAAATTGTCTGGGGCATTTGAAAGGGTTCCAGGAGGCAGTGAGAACCAGCATTACTTTTCCCGGCTGTCACCTTTGCTGTGGCAGCAAAAGCTGGACGTTTGTCTTTTTTGCTCCGGAGGTTGCCGAAAGCGAAAACAGGTGCTTTTGAGGATGGAGTCCGCAGGAAAGCAGAGAGCGCCAAATTGTCTGTGGCATTTGAAAGGGTTCCAGGAGGCAGTGAGAACCAGCATTACTTTTCCCCGCTGGCACCTTTGCTGTGGCAGCAAAAGCTGGACGTTTGTCTTTTTTGCTCCGGAGTCTGCTGAAAGCGAAAACAGGTGCTTTTGAGGATGGAGTCCGCAGGAAAGCAGAGAGGGCCAAATTGTCTGTGGCATTTGAAAGGGTTCCAGGAGGCAGTGAGAACCAGCATTACTTTTCCCCGCTGGCACCTTTGCTGTGGCAGCAAAAGCTGGACGTTTGTCTGTTTTGCTCCTGAGGATGCCGAAAGCAAAAACAGCTGCTTTTGAGGATGGAGTCCGCAGGAAAGCAGAGAGTGCCAAATTGTCTGTGGCATTTGAAGAGGTTCTAGGAGGCAATGAGGACCAGCATCACATTTCCCCACTGGCACTATTGCTGTGGCAGCAACAGCTGGACGTTTGTCTTTTTACCACCGGAGGGCGCCGAAAGCGAAAAAAGGCACTTTGGAGGATAGAGTCCGCAGGAAAGCAGATCGGGCCAAATGGTCTGGGGCATTTGAAAGAGTTCCAGGAGGCAGTGAGAACCAGCATCACTTTTCCCCGCTGGCACCTTTGCTGTGGCAGCAAAAGCTGGACGTTTGTCTTTTTTGCTCCGGAGGCTGCCGAAAGCGAAAACAGGTGCTTTTGAGGATGGAGTCCGCAGGAAAGCAGAGAGGACCAAATTGTCTGTGGCATTTGAAAGGGTTCCAGGAGGCAGTGAGAACCAGCATTACTTTTCCCCGCTGGCACCTTTGCTGTGGCAGCAAAAGCTGTACGTTTGTTTTTTTTGCTCCTGAGGCTGCCGAAAGCGAAAAGAGGTGCTTTTGAGGATGGAGTCCGCAGGAAAGCAGAGAGGGCCAAATTGTCTGGGGCATTTGAAAGGGTTCCAGGAGGCAGTGAGAACCAGCATCACTTTTCCCCGCTGGCACCTTTGCTGTGGCAGCAAAAGCTGGACGTTTGTCTTTTTTGCTCCGGAGGCTGCCGAAAGCGAAAACAGGTGCTTTTGAGGATGGAGTCCGCAGGAAAGCAGAGAGGGCCAAATTGTCTGTGGCATTTGAAAGGGTTCGAGGAGGCAGTGAGAACCAGCATTACTTTTCCCCGCTGGCACCTTTGCTGTGGCAGCAAAAGCTGGACGTTTGTCTTTTTTGCTCCGGAGTCTGCTGAAAGCGAAAACAGGTGCTTTTGAGGATGGAGTCCGCAGGAAAGCAGAGAGGGCCAAATTGTCTGTGGCATTTGAAAGGGTTCCAGGAGGCAGTGAGAACCAGCATTACTTTTCCCCGCTGGCACCTTTGCTGTGGCAGCAAAAGCTGGACGTTTGTCTGTTTTGCTCCTGAGGATGCCGAAAGCAAAAACAGCTGCTTTTGAGGATGGAGTCCGCAGGAAAGCAGAGAGGGCCAAATTGTCTGTGGCATTTGAAGAGGTTCAAGGAGGCAGTGAGAACCAGCATCACTTTTCCCCGCTGGCACCTTTGCTGTGGCAGTAAAAGCTGGACGTTTGTCTTTTTTGCTCCGGAGGTTGCCGAAAGCGAAAACAGGTGCTTTTGAGGATGGAGTCCGCAGGAAAGCAGAGAGGGCCAAATTGTCTGGGGCATTTGAAAGGGTTCCAGGAGGCAGTGAGAACCAGCATTACTTTTCCCCGCTGTCACCTTCGCTGTGGCAGCAAAAGCTGGACGTTTGTCTTTTTTGCTCCTGAGGATGACGAAATCGAAAACAGGTGCTTTTGAGGATGGAGTCTGCAGGAAAGCAGAGAGGGCCAAATTGTCTGTGGCATTTGAAAGGGTTCCAGGAGGCAGTGAGGACCAGCATCACTTTTCTCTGCTGGCACCTTTGCTGTGGCAGCAAAAGCTGGACGTTTGTCTTTTTTGCTCCTGAGGATGCAGAAAGCGAAAACAGGTGCTTTTGAGGATGGAGTCCGCAGGAAAGCAGAGAGCGCCAAATTGTCTGTGGCATTTGAAAGGGTTCCAGGAGGCAGTGAGAACCAGCATTACTTTTCCCCGCTGGCACCTTTGCTGTGGCAGCAAAAGCTGGACGTTTGTCTTTTTTGCTCCGGAGGCTGCCGAAAGCGAAAACAGGTGCTTTTGAGGATGGAGTCCGCAGGAAAGCAGAGAGGACCAAATTGTCTGGGGCATTTGAAAGGGTTCCAGGAGGCAGTGAGAACCAGCATTACTTTTCCCCGCTGGCACCTTTGCTGTGGCAGCAAAAGCTGTACGTTTGTTTTTTTTGCTCCTGAGGATGCCGAAAGCGAAAACAGGTGCTTTTGAGGATGGAGTCCGCAGGAAAGCAGAGAGGGCCAAATTGTCTGTGGCATTTGAAAGGGTTCCAGGAGGCAGTGAGAACCAGCATTACTTTGCCCCGCTGGCACCTTCGCTGTGGCAGCAAAAGCTGGACGTTTGTCTTTTTTGCTCCGGAGGCTGCCGAAAGCGAAAACAGGTGCTTTTGAGGATGGAGTCCGCAGGAAAGCAGAGAGGGCCAAATTGTCTGGGGCATTTGAAAGGGTTCCAGGAGGCAGTGAGAACCAGCATCACTTTTCCCCGCTGGCACCTTTGCTGTGGCAGCAAAAGCTGGACGTTTGTCTTTTTTGCTCCGGAGGCTGCCGAAAGCGAAAACAGGTGCTTTTGAGGATGGAGTCCGCAGGAAAGCAGAGAGGGCCAAATTGTCTGGGGCATTTGAAAGGGTTCCAGGAGGCAGTGAGAACCAGCATTACTTTTCCCCGCTGGCACCTTTGCTGTGGCAGCAAAAGCTGGACGTTTGTCTTTTTTGCTCCGGAGTCTGCTGAAAGCGAAAACAGGTGCTTTTGAGGATGGAGTCCGCAGGAAAGCAGAGAGGGCCAAATTGTCTGTGGCATTTGAAAGGGTTCCAGGAGGCAGTGAGAACCAGCATTACTTTTCCCCGCTGGCACCTTTGCTGTGGCAGCAAAAGCTGGACGTTTGTCTGTTTTGCTCCTGAGGATGCCGAAAGCAAAAACAGCTGCTTTTGAGGATGGAGTCCGCAGGAAAGCAGAGAGGGCCAAATTGTCTGGGGCATTTGAAGAGGTTCAAGGAGGCAGTGAGAACCAGCATCACTTTTCCCCGCTGGCACCTTTGCTGTGGCAGTAAAAGCTGGACGTTTGTCTTTTTTGCTCCGGAGGTTGCCGAAAGCGAAAACAGGTGCTTTTGAGGATGGAGTCCGCAGGAAAGCAGAGAGGGCCAAATTGTCTGGGGCATTTGAAAGGGTTCCAGGAGGCAGTGAGAACCAGCATTACTTTTCCCCGCTGTCACCTTCGCTGTGGCAGCAAAAGCTGGACGTTTGTCTTTTTTGCTCCTGAGGATGACGAAATCGAAAACAGGTGCTTTTGAGGATGGAGTCTGCAGGAAAGCAGAGAGGGCCAAATTGTCTGTGGCATTTGAAAGGGTTCCAGGAGGCAGTGAGGACCAGCATCACTTTTCCCCGCTGGCACCTTCGCTGTGGCAGCAAAAGCTGGACGTTTGTCTTTTTTGCTCCGGAGGCTGCCGAAAGCGAAAACAGGTGCTTTTGAGGATGGAGTCCGCAGGAAAGCAGAGAGGGCCAAATTGTCTGTGGCATTTGAAAGGGTTCCAGGAGGCAGTGAGAACCAGCATTACTTTTCCCCGCTGGCACCTTTGCTGTGGCAGCAAAAGCTGGACGTTTGTCTTTTTTGCTCCGGAGGCTGCCGAAAGCGAAAACAGGTGCTTTTGAGGATGGAGTCCGCAGGAAAGCAGAGAGGGCCAAATTATCTGGGGCATTTGAAAGGGTTCCAGGACGCAGTGAGAACCAGCATTACTTTTCTCTGCTGGCACCTTTGCTGTGGCAGCAAAAGCTGGACGTTTGTCTTTTTTGCTCCGGAGGCTGCCGAAAGCGAAAACAGGTGCTTTTGAGGATGGAGTCCGCAGGAAAGCAGAGAGGGCCAAATTGTCTGTGGCATTTGAAAGGGTTCCAGGAGGCAGTGAGAACCAGCATTACTTTTCCCGGCTGTCACCTTTGCTGTGGCAGCAAAAGCTGGACGTTTGTCTTTTTTGCTCCGGAGGTTGCCGAAAGCGAAAACAGGTGCTTTTGAGGATGGAGTCCGCAGGAAAGCAGAGAGGGCCAAATTGTCTTTGGCATTTGAAAGGGTTCCAGGAGGCAGTGAGAACCAGCATTACTTTTTCCCGCTGGCACCTTTGCTGTGGCAGCAAAAGCTGGACGTTTGTCTTTTTTGCTCCGGAGGTTGCCGAAAGCGAAAAGAGGTGCTTTTGAGGATGGAGTCCGCAGGAAAGCAGAGAGGGCCAAATTGTCTGGGGCATTTGAAAGGGTTCCAGGAGGCAGTGAGAACCAGCATCACTTTACCCGCTGGCACCTTTGCTGTGGCAGCAAAAGCTGGACGTTTGTCTTTTTTGCTCCGGAGGCTGCCGAAAGCGAAAACAGGTGCTTTTGAGGATGGAGTCCGCAGGAAAGCAGAGAGGGCCAAATTGTCTGTGGCATTTGAAAGGGTTCGAGGAGGCAGTGAGAACCAGCATTACTTTTCCCCGCTGGCACCTTTGCTGTGGCAGCAAAAGCTGGACGTTTGTCTTTTTTGCTCCGGAGTCTGCTGAAAGCGAAAACAGGTGCTTTTGAGGATGGAGTCCGCAGGAAAGCAGAGAGGGCCAAATTGTCTGTGGCATTTGAAAGGGTTCCAGGAGGCAGTGAGAACCAGCATTACTTTTCCCCGCTGGCACCTTTGCTGTGGCAGCAAAAGCTGGACGTTTGTCTGTTTTGCTCCTGAGGATGCCGAAAGCAAAAACAGCTGCTTTTGAGGATGGAGTCCGCAGGAAAGCAGAGAGGGCCAAATTGTCTGGGGCATTTGAAGAGGTTCAAGGAGGCAGTGAGAACCAGCATCACTTTTCCCCGCTGGCACCTTTGCTGTGGCAGTAAAAGCTGGACGTTTGTCTTTTTTGCTCCGGAGGTTGCCGAAAGCGAAAACAGGTGCTTTTGAGGATGGAGTCCGCAGGAAAGCAGAGAGGGCCAAATTGTCTGGGGCATTTGAAAGGGTTCCAGGAGGCAGTGAGAACCAGCATTACTTTTCCCGCTGTCACCTTCGCTGTGGCAGCAAAAGCTGGACGTTTGTCTTTTTTGCTCCTGAGGATGCCGAAATCGAAAACAGGTGCTTTTGAGGATGGAGTCTGCAGGAAAGCAGAGAGGGCCAAATTGTCTGTGGCATTTGAAAGGGTTCCAGGAGGCAGTGAGGACCAGCATCACTTTTCCCCGGTGGCACCTTTGCTGTGGCAGCAAAAGCTGGACGTGTATCTTTTTTGCTCCGGAGGCTGCCGAAAGCGAAAACAGGTGCTTTTGAGGATGGAGTCCGCAGGAAAGCAGAGAGGGCCAAATTGTCTGTGGCATTTGAAAGGGTTCCAGGAGGCAGTGAGAACCAGCATTACTTTTCCCCGCTGGCACCTTTGCTGTGGCAGCAAAAGCTGGACGTTTGTCTTTTTTGCTCCGGAGGCTGCCGAAAGCGAAAACAGGTGCTTTTGAGGATGGAGTCCGCAGGAAAGCAGAGAGGGCCAAATTGTCTGGGGCATTTGAAAGGGTTCCAGGAGGCAGTGAGAACCAGCATTACTTTTCTCTGCTGGCACCTTTGCTGTGGCAGCAAAAGCTGGACGTTTGTCTTTTTTGCTCCTGAGGCTGCCGAAAGCGAAAACAGGTGCTTTTGAGGATGGAGTCCGCAGGAAAGCAGAGAGGGCCAAATTGTCTGTGGCATTTGAAAGGGTTCCAGGAGGCAGTGAGAACCAGCATTACTTTTCCCGGCTGTCACCTTTGCTGTGGCAGCAAAAGCTGGACGTTTGTCTTTTTTGCTCCGGAGGTTGCCGAAAGCGAAAACAGGTGCTTTTGAGGATGGAGTCCGCAGGAAAGCAGAGAGGGCCAAATTGTCTGTGGCATTTGAAAGGGTTCCAGGAGGCAGTGAGAACCAGCATCACTTTTCCCCGCTGGCACCTTTGCTGTGGCAGCAAAAGCTGGACGTTTGTCTTTTTTGCTCCGGAGGCTGCCGAAAGCGAAAACAGGTGCTTTTGAGGATGGAGTCCGCAGGAAAGCAGAGAGGGCCAAATTGTCTGTGGCATTTGAAAGGGTTCGAGGAGGCAGTGAGAACCAGCATTACTTTTCCCCGCTGGCACCTTTGCTGTGGCAGCAAAAGCTGGACGTTTGTCTTTTTTGCTCCGGAGTCTGCTGAAAGCGAAAACAGGTGCTTTTGAGGATGGAGTCCGCAGGAAAGCAGAGAGGGCCAAATTGTCTGTGGCATTTGAAAGGGTTCCAGGAGGCAGTGAGAACCAGCATTACTTTTCCCCGCTGGCACCTTTGCTGTGGCAGCAAAAGCTGGACGTTTGTCTCTTTTGCTCCTGAGGATGCCGAAAGCAAAAACAGGTGCTTTTGAGGATGGAGTCCGCAGGAAAGCAGAGAGGGCCAAATTGTCTGGGGCATTTGAAGAGGTTCAAGGAGGCAGTGAGAACCAGCATCACTTTTCCCCGCTGGCACCTTTGCTGTGGCAGTAAAAGCTGGACGTTTGTCTTTTTTGCTCCGGAGGTTGCCGAAAGCGAAAACAGGTGCTTTTGAGGATGGAGTCCGCAGGAAAGCAGAGAGGGCCAAATTGTCTGGGGCATTTGAAAGGGTTCCAGGAGGCAGTGAGAACCAGCATTACTTTTCCCGCTGTCACCTTCGCTGTGGCAGCAAAAGCTGGACGTTTGTCTTTTTTGCTCCTGAGGATGCCGAAATCGAAAACAGGTGCTTTTGAGGATGGAGTCTGCAGGAAAGCAGAGAGGGCCAAATTGTCTGTGGCATTTGAAAGGGTTCCAGGAGGCAGTGAGGACCAGCATCACTTTTCCCCGCTGGCACCTTTGCTGTGGCAGCAAAAGCTGGACGTTTGTCTTTTTTGCTCCGGAGGCTGCCGAAAGCGAAAACAGGTGCTTTTGAGGATGGAGTCCGCAGGAAAGCAGAGAGGGCCAAATTGTCTGTGGCATTTGAAAGGGTTCCAGGAGGCAGTGAGAACCAGCATTACTTTTCCCCGCTGGCACCTTTGCTGTGGCAGCAAAAGCTGGACGTTTGTCTTTTTTGCTCCGGAGGCTGCCGAAAGCGAAAACAGGTGCTTTTGAGGATGGAGTCCGCAGGAAAGCAGAGAGGGCCAAATTGTCTGGGGCATTTGAAAGGGTTCCAGGAGGCAGTGAGAACCAGCATTACTTTTCTCTGCTGGCACCTTTGCTGTGGCAGCAAAAGCTGGACGTTTGTCTTTTTTGCTCCTGAGGCTGCCGAAAGCGAAAACAGGTGCTTTTGAGGATGGAGTCCGCAGGAAAGCAGAGAGGGCCAAATTGTCTGTGGCATTTGAAAGGGTTCCAGGAGGCAGTGAGAACCAGCATTACTTTTCCCGGCTGTCACCTTTGCTGTGGCAGCAAAAGCTGGACGTTTGTCTTTTTTGCTCCGGAGGTTGCCGAAAGCGAAAACAGGTGCTTTTGAGGATGGAGTCCGCAGGAAAGCAGAGAGGGCCAAATTGTCTGTGGCATTTGAAAGGGTTCCAGGAGGCAGTGAGAACCAGCATCACTTTTCCCCGCTGGCACCTTTGCTGTGGCAGCAAAAGCTGGACGTTTGTCTTTTTTGCTCCGGAGGCTGCCGAAAGCGAAAACAGGTGCTTTTGAGGATGGAGTCCGCAGGAAAGCAGAGAGGGCCAAATTGTCTGTGGCATTTGAAAGGGTTCGAGGAGGCAGTGAGAACCAGCATTACTTTTCCCCGCTGGCACCTTTGCTGTGGCAGCAAAAGCTGGACGTTTGTCTTTTTTGCTCCGGAGTCTGCTGAAAGCGAAAACAGGTGCTTTTGAGGATGGAGTCCGCAGGAAAGCAGAGAGGGCCAAATTGTCTGTGGCATTTGAAAGGGTTCCAGGAGGCAGTGAGAACCAGCATTACTTTTCCCCGCTGGCACCTTTGCTGTGGCAGCAAAAGCTGGACGTTTGTCTCTTTTGCTCCTGAGGATGCCGAAAGCAAAAACAGGTGCTTTTGAGGATGGAGTCCGCAGGAAAGCAGAGAGGGCCAAATTGTCTGGGGCATTTGAAGAGGTTCAAGGAGGCAGTGAGAACCAGCATCACTTTTCCCCGCTGGCACCTTTGCTGTGGCAGTAAAAGCTGGACGTTTGTCTTTTTTGCTCCGGAGGTTGCCGAAAGCGAAAACAGGTGCTTTTGAGGATGGAGTCTGCAGGAAAGCAGAGAGGGCCAAATTGTCTGGGGCATTTGAAAGGGTTCCAGGAGGCAGTGAGAACCAGCATTACTTTTCCCGCTGTCACCTTCGCTGTGGCAGCAAAAGCTGGACGTTTGTCTTTTTTGCTCCTGAGGATGCCGAAATCGAAAACAGGTGCTTTTGAGGATGGAGTCTGCAGGAAAGCAGAGAGGGCCAAATTGTCTGTGGCATTTGAAAGGGTTCCAGGAGGCAGTGAGGACCAGCATCACTTTTCCCCGCTGGCACCTTTGCTGTGGCAGCAAAAGCTGGACGTTTGTCTTTTTTGCTCCGGAGGCTGCCGAAAGCGAAAACAGGTGCTTTTGAGGATGGAGTCCGCAGGAAAGCAGAGAGGGCCAAATTGTCTGTGGCATTTGAAAGGGTTCCAGGAGGCAGTGAGAACCAGCATTACTTTTCCCCGCTGGCACCTTTGCTGTGGCAGCAAAAGCTGGACGTTTGTCTTTTTTGCTCCGGAGGCTGCCGAAAGCAAAAACAGCTGCTTTTGAGGATGGAGTCCGCAGGAAAGCAGAGAGGGCCAAATTGTCTGGGGCATTTGAAGAGGTTCAAGGAGGCAGTGAGAACCAGCATCACTTTTCCCCGCTGGCACCTTTGCTGTGGCAGTAAAAGCTGGACGTTTGTCTTTTTTGTTCCGGAGGTTGCCGAAAGCGAAAACAGGTGCTTTTGAGGATGGAGTCCGCAGGAAAGCAGAGAGGGCCAAATTGTCTGGGGCATTTGAAAGGGTTCCAGGAGGCAGTGAGAACCAGCATTACTTTTCCCGCTGTCACCTTCGCTGTGGCAGCAAAAGCTGGACGTTTGTCTTTTTTGCTCCTGAGGATGCCGAAATCGAAAACAGGTGCTTTTGAGGATGGAGTCCGCAGGAAAGCAGAGAGGGCCAAATTGTCTGTGGCATTTGAAAGGGTTCCAGGAGGCAGTGAGGACCAGCATCACTTTTCCCCGCTGGCACCTTTGCTGTGGCAGCAAAAGCTGGACGTTTGTCTTTTTTGCTCCGGAGGCTGCCGAAAGCGAAAACAGGTGCTTTTGAGGATGGAGTCCGCAGGAAAGCAGAGAGGGCCAAATTGTCTGTGGCATTTGAAAGGGTTCCAGGAGGCAGTGAGAACCAGCATTACTTTTCCCCGCTGGCACCTTTGCTGTGGCAGCAAAAGCTGGACGTTTGTCTTTTTTGCTCCGGAGGCTGCCGAAAGCGAAAACAGGTGCTTTTGAGGATGGAGTCCGCAGGAAAGCAGAGAGGGCCAAATTATCTGGGGCATTTGAAAGGGTTCCAGGAGGCAGTGAGAACCAGCATTACTTTTCTCTGCTGGCACCTTTGCTGTGGCAGCAAAAGCTGGACGTTTGTCTTTTTTGCTCCTGAGGCTGCCGAAAGCGAAAACAGGTGCTTTTGAGGATGGAGTCCGCAGGAAAGCAGAGAGGGCCAAATTGTCTGGGGCATTTGAAAGGGTTCCAGGAGGCAGTGAGAACCAGCATTACTTTTCCCGGCTGTCACCTTTGCTGTGGCAGCAAAAGCTGGACGTTTGTCTTTTTTGCTCCGGAGGTTGCCGAAAGCGAAAACAGGTGCTTTTGAGGATGGAGTCCGCAGGAAAGCAGAGAGCGCCAAATTGTCTGGGGCATTTGAAAGGGTTCCAGGAGGCAGTGAGAACCAGCATTACTTTTCCCCGCTGGCACCTTTGCTGTGGCAGCAAAAGCTGGACGTTTGTCTTTTTTGCTCCGGAGTCTGCTGAAAGCGAAAACAGGTGCTTTTGAGGATGGAGTCCGCAGGAAAGCAGAGAGGGCCAAATTGTCTGTGGCATTTGAAAGGGTTCCAGGAGGCAGTGAGAACCAGCATTACTTTTCCCCGCTGGCACCTTTGCTGTGGCAGCAAAAGCTGGACGTTTGTCTTTTTTGCTCCTGAGGATGCCGAAAGCAAAAACAGCTGCTTTTGAGGATGGAGTCCGCAGGAAAGCAGAGAGTGCCAAATTGTCTGTGGCATTTGAAGAGGTTCTAGGAGGCAATGAGGACCAGCATCACATTTCCCCACTGGCACTATTGCTGTGGCAGCAACAGCTGGACGTTTGTCTTTTTACCACCGGAGGGCGCCGAAAGCGAAAAAAGGCACTTTGGAGGATAGAGTCCGCAGGAAAGCAGATCGGGCCAAATGGTCTGGGGCATTTGAAAGAGTTCCAGGAGGCAGTGAGAACCAGCATCACTTTTCCCCGCTGGCACCTTTGCTGTGGCAGCAAAAGCTGGACGTTTGTCTTTTTTGCTCCGGAGTTTGCCGAAAGCGAAAACAGGTGCTTTTGAGGAGTCCGCAGGAAAGCAGAGAGGGCCAAATTGTCTGGGGCATTTGAAAGGGTTCCAGGAGGCAGTGAGAACCAGCATTACTTTTCCCCGCTGTCACCTTTGCTGTGGCAGCAAAAGCTGGACGTTTGTCTTTTTTGCTCCTGAGGATGCCGAAATCGAAAACAGGTGCTTTTGAGGATGGAGTCCGCAGGAAAGCAGAGAGGGCCAAATTGTCTGGGGCATTTGAAAGGGTTCCAGGAGGCAGTGAGAACCAGCATTACTTTTCCCCGCTGTCACCTTTGCTGTGGCAGCAAAAGCTGGACGTTTGTCTTTTTTGCTCCTGAGGATGCCGAAATCGAAAACAGGTGCTTTTGAGGATGGAGTCCGCAGGAAAGCAGAGAGGGCCAAATTGTCTGTGGCATTTGAAAGAGTTCCAGGAGGCAGTGAGAACCAGCATTACTTTTTCCCGCTGGCACCTTTGCTGTGGCAGCAAAAGCTGGACGTTTGTCTTTTTTGCTCCGGAGGCTGCCGAAAGCGAAAACAGGTGCTTTTGAGGATGGAGTCCGCAGGAAAGCAGAGAGGGCCAAATTGTCTGTGGCATTTGAAAGGGTTCCAGGAGGCAGTGAGAACCAGCATTACTTTTCCCCGCTGGCACCTTTGCTGTGGCAGCAAAAGCTGGACGTTTGTCTTTTTTGCTCCGGAGGCTGCCGAAAGCGAAAACAGGTGCTTTTGAGGATGGAGTCCGCAGGAAAGAAGAGAGGGCCAAATTATCTGGGGCATTTGAAAGGGTTCCAGGAGGCAGTGAGAACCAGCATTACTTTTCTCTGCTGGCACCTTTGCTGTGGCAGCAAAAGCTGGACGTTTGTCTTTTTTGCTCCTGAGGATGCAGAAAGCGAAAACAGGTGCTTTTGAGGATGGAGTCCGCAGGAAAGCAGAGAGCGCCAAATTGTCTGTGGCATTTGAAAGGGTTCCAGGAGGCAGTGAGAACCAGCATTACTTTTCCCCGCTGGCACCTTTGCTGTGGCAGCAAAAGCTGGACGTTTGTCTTTTTTGCTCCGGAGGCTGCTGAAAGCGAAAACAGGTGCTTTTGAGGATGGAGTCCGCAGGAAAGCAGAGAGGACCAAATTGTCTGTGGCATTTGAAAGGGTTCCAGGAGGCAGTGAGAACCAGCATTACTTTTCCCCGCTGGCACCTTTGCTGTGGCAGCAAAAGCTGGACGTTTGTTTTTTTTGCTCCGGAGGTTGCCGAAAGCGAAAACAGGTGCTTTTGAGGATGGAGTCCGCAGGAAAGCAGAGAGGGCCAAATTGTCTGTGGCATTTGAAAGGGTTCCAGGAGGCAGTGAGAACCAGCATTACTTTTTCCCGCTGGCACCTTTGCTGTGGCAGCAAAAGCTGGACGTTTGTCTTTTTTGCTCCGGAGGCTGCCGAAAGCGAAAACAGGTGCTTTTGAGGATGGAGTCCGCAGGAAAGCAGAGAGGGCCAAATTGTCTGTGGCATTTGAAAGGGTTCCAGGAGGCAGTGAGAACCAGCATTACTTTTCCCCGCTGGCACCTTTGCTGTGGCAGCAAAAGCTGGACGTTTGTCTGTTTTGCTCCTGAGGATGCCGAAAGCAAAAACAGCTGCTTTTGAGGATGGAGTCCGCAGGAAAGCAGAGAGTGCCAAATTGTCTGTGGCATTTGAAGAGGTTCTAGGAGGCAATGAGGACCAGCATCACATTTCCCCACTGGCACTATTGCTGTGGCAGCAACAGCTGGACGTTTGTCTTTTTACCACCGGAGGGCGCCGAAAGCGAAAAAAGGCACTTTGGAGGATAGAGTCCGCAGGAAAGCAGATCGGGCCAAATGGTCTGGGGCATTTGAAAGAGTTCCAGGAGGCAGTGAGAACCAGCATCACTTTTCCCCGCTGGCACCTTTGCTGTGGCAGCAAAAGCTGGACGTTTGTCTTTTTTGCTCCGGAGGTTGCCGAAAGCGAAAACAGGTGCTTTTGAGGAGTCCGCAGGAAAGCAGAGAGGGCCAAATTGTCTGGGGCATTTGAAAGGGTTCCAGGAGGCAGTGAGAACCAGCATTACTTTTCCCCGCTGTCACCTTTGCTGTGGCAGCAAAAGCTGGACGTTTGTCTTTTTTGCTCCTGAGGATGCCGAAATCGAAAACAGGTGCTTTTGAGGATGGAGTCCGCAGGAAAGCAGAGAGGGCCAAATTGTCTGGGGCATTTGAAAGGGTTCCAGGAGGCAGTGAGAACCAGCATTACTTTTCCCCGCTGGCAACTTTGCTGTGGCAGCAAAAGCTGGACGTTTGTCTTTTTTGCTCCTGAGGATGCCGAAAGCGAAAACAGGTGCTTTTGAGGATGGAGTCCGCAGGAAAGCAGAGAGGGCCAAATTGTCTGTGGCATTTGAAAGGGTTCCAGGAGGCAGTGAGAACCAGCATTACTTTTCCCCGCTGGCACCTTTGCTGTGGCAGCAAAAGCTGGACGTTTGTCTTTTTTGCTCCTGAGGATGCCGAAAGCGAAAACAGGTGCTTTTGAGGATGGAGTCCGCAGGAAAGAAGAGAGGGCCAAATTATCTGGGGCATTTGAAAGGGTTCCAGGAGGCAGTGAGAACCAGCATTACTTTTCTCTGCTGGCACCTTTGCTGTGGCAGCAAAAGCTGGACGTTTGTCTTTTTTGCTCCTGAGGATGCAGAAAGCGAAAACAGGTGCTTTTGAGGATGGAGTCCGCAGGAAAGCAGAGAGGACCAAATTGTCTGTGGCATTTGAAAGGGTTCCAGGAGGCAGTGAGAACCAGCATTACTTTTTCCCGCTGGCACCTTTGCTGTGGCAGCAAAAGCTGGACGTTTGTCTTTTTTGCTCCGGAGGCTGCCGAAAGCGAAAACAGGTGCTTTTGAGGATGGAGTCCGCAGGAAAGCAGAGAGGGCCAAATTGTCTGGGGCATTTGAAAGAGTTCCAGGAGGCAGTGAGAACCAGCATTACTTTTTCCCGCTGGCACCTTTGCTGTGGCAGCAAAAGCTGGACGTTTGTCTTTTTTGCTCCGGAGGCTGCCGAAAGCGAAAAGAGGTGCTTTTGAGGATGGAGTCCGCAGGAAAGCAGAGAGGGCCAAATTGTCTGTGGCATTTGAAAGGGTTCCAGGAGGCAGTGAGAACCAGCATTACTTTTCTCTGCTGGCACCTTTGCTGTGGCAGCAAAAGCTGGACGTTTGTCTTTTTACCACCGGAGGATGCCCAAAGCGAAAACATGTGCTTTTGAGGATGGAGTCCGCAGGAAAGCAGAGAGGGCCAAATTGTCTGGGGCATTTGAAAGAGTTCCAGGAGGCAGTGAGAACCAGCATTACTTTTCCCCGCTGGCACCTTCGCTGTGGCAGCAAAAGCTGGACGTTTGTCTTTTTTGCTCCGGAGGCTGCCGAAAGCGAAAACAGGTGCTTTTGAGGATGGAGTCCGCAGGAAAGAAGAGAGGGCCAAATTATCTGGGGCATTTGAAAGGGTTCCAGGAGGCAGTGAGAACCAGCATTACTTTTCTCTGCTGGCACCTTTGCTGTGGCAGCAAAAGCTGGACGTTTGTCTTTTTTGCTCCTGAGGATGCAGAAAGCGAAAACAGGTGCTTTTGAGGATGGAGTCCGCAGGAAAGCAGAGAGCGCCAAATTGTCTGTGGCATTTGAAAGGGTTCCAGGAGGCAGTGAGAACCAGCATTACTTTTCCCCGCTGGCACCTTTGCTGTGGCAGCAAAAGCTGGACGTTTGTCTTTTTTGCTCCGGAGGCTGCTGAAAGCGAAAACAGGTGCTTTTGAGGATGGAGTCCGCAGGAAAGCAGAGAGGACCAAATTGTCTGTGGCATTTGAAAGGGTTCCAGGAGGCAGTGAGAACCAGCATTACTTTTCCCCGCTGGCACCTTTGCTGTGGCAGCAAAAGCTGGACGTTTGTCTTTTTTGCTCCGGAGGCTGCCGAAAGCGAAAACAGGTGCTTTTGAGGATGGAGTCCGCAGGAAAGCAGAGAGGGCCAAATTGTCTGTGGCATTTGAAAGGGTTCCAGGAGGCAGTGAGAACCAGCATTACTTTTTCCCGCTGGCACCTTTGCTGTGGCAGCAAAAGCTGGACGTTTGTCTTTTTTGCTCCGGAGTCTGCTGAAAGCGAAAACAGGTGCTTTTGAGGATGGAGTCCGCAGGAAAGCAGAGAGGGCCAAATTGTCTGTGGCATTTGAAAGGGTTCCAGGAGGCAGTGAGAACCAGCATTACTTTTCCCCGCTGGCACCTTTGCTGTGGCAGCAAAAGCTGGACGTTTGTCTGTTTTGCTCCTGAGGATGCCGAAAGCAAAAACAGCTGCTTTTGAGGATGGAGTCCGCAGGAAAGCAGAGAGTGCCAAATTGTCTGTGGCATTTGAAGAGGTTCTAGGAGGCAATGAGGACCAGCATCACATTTCCCCACTGGCACTATTGCTGTGGCAGCAACAGCTGGACGTTTGTCTTTTTACCACCGGAGGGCGCCGAAAGCGAAAAAAGGCACTTTGGAGGATAGAGTCCGCAGGAAAGCAGATCGGGCCAAATGGTCTGGGGCATTTGAAAGAGTTCCAGGAGGCAGTGAGAACCAGCATCACTTTTCCCCGCTGGCACCTTTGCTGTGGCAGCAAAAGCTGGACGTTTGTCTTTTTTGCTCCGGAGGTTGCCGAAAGCGAAAACAGGTGCTTTTGAGGAGTCCGCAGGAAAGCAGAGAGGGCCAAATTGTCTGGGGCATTTGAAAGGGTTCCAGGAGGCAGTGAGAACCAGCATTACTTTTCCCCGCTGTCACCTTTGCTGTGGCAGCAAAAGCTGGACGTTTGTCTTTTTTGCTCCTGAGGATGCCGAAATCGAAAACAGGTGCTTTTGAGGATGGAGTCCGCAGGAAAGCAGAGAGGGCCAAATTGTCTGGGGCATTTGAAAGGGTTCCAGGAGGCAGTGAGAACCAGCATTACTTTTCCCCGCTGTCACCTTTGCTGTGGCAGCAAAAGCTGGACGTTTGTCTTTTTTGCTCCTGAGGATGCCGAAATCGAAAACAGGTGCTTTTGAGGATGGAGTCCGCAGGAAAGCAGAGAGGGCCAAATTGTCTGTGGCATTTGAAAGAGTTCCAGGAGGCAGTGAGAACCAGCATTACTTTTTCCCGCTGGCACCTTTGCTGTGGCAGCAAAAGCTGGACGTTTGTCTTTTTTGCTCCGGAGGTTGCCGAAAGCGAAAACAGGTGCTTTTGAGGATGGAGTCCGCAGGAAAGCAGAGAGGGCCAAATTGTCTGGGGCATTTGAAAGGGTTCCAGGAGGCAGTGAGAACCAGCATTACTTTTCCCCGCTGGCACCTTTGCTGTGGCAGCAAAAGCTGGACGTTTGTCTTTTTTGCTCCGGAGGCTGCCGAAAGCGAAAACAGGTGCTTTTGAGGATGGAGTCCGCAGGAAAGAAGAGAGGGCCAAATTATCTGGGGCATTTGAAAGGGTTCCAGGAGGCAGTGAGAACCAGCATTACTTTTCCCCGCTGGCACCTTTGCTGTGGCAGCAAAAGCTGGACGTTTGTCTTTTTTGCTCCTGAGGATGCAGAAAGCGAAAACAGGTGCTTTTGAGGATGGAGTCCGCAGGAAAGCAGAGAGGACCAAATTGTCTGTGGCATTTGAAAGGGTTCCAGGAGGCAGTGAGAACCAGCATTACTTTTCCCCGCTGGCACCTTTGCTGTGGCAGCAAAAGCTGGACGTTTGTTTTTTTTGCTCCTGAGGATGCCGAAAGCGAAAACAGGTGCTTTTGAGGATGGAGTCCGCAGGAAAGCAGAGAGGGCCAAATTGTCTGTGGCATTTGAAAGGGTTCCAGGAGGCAGTGAGAACCAGCATTACTTTTTCCCGCTGGCACCTTTGCTGTGGCAGCAAAAGCTGGACGTTTGTCTTTTTTGCTCCGGAGGCTGCCGAAAGCGAAAACAGGTGCTTTTGAGGATGGAGTCCGCAGGAAAGCAGAGAGGGCCAAATTGTCTGGGGCATTTGAAAGAGTTCCAGGAGGCAGTGAGAACCAGCATTACTTTTTCCCGCTGGCACCTTTGCTGTGGCAGCAAAAGCTGGACGTTTGTCTTTTTTGCTCCGGAGGTTGCCGAAAGCGAAAAGAGGTGCTTTTGAGGATGGAGTCCGCAGGAAAGCAGAGAGGGCCAAATTGTCTGTGGCATTTGAAAGGGTTCCAGGAGGCAGTGAGAACCAGCATTACTTTTCTCTGCTGGCACCTTTGCTGTGGCAGCAAAAGCTGGACGTTTGTCTTTTTACCACCGGAGGATGCCCAAATCGAAAACAGGTGCTTTTGAGGATGGAGTCCGCAGGAAAGCAGAGAGGGCCAAATTGTCTGGGGCATTTGAAAGAGTTCCAGGAGGCAGTGAGAACCAGCATTACTTTTCCCCGCTGGCACCTTCGCTGTGGCAGCAAAAGCTGGACGTTTGTCTTTTTTGCTCCGGAGGCTGCCGAAAGCGAAAAGAGGTGCTTTTGAGGATGGAGTCCGCAGGAAAGCAGAGAGGGCCAAATTGTCTGGGGCATTTGAAAGGGTTCCAGGAGGCAGTGAGAACCAGCATCACTTTTCCCCGCTGGCACCTTTGCTGTGGCAGCAAAAGCTGGACGTTTGTCTTTTTTGCTCCGGAGGCTGCCGAAAGCGAAAACAGGTGCTTTTGAGGATGGAGTCCGCAGGAAAGCAGAGAGGGCCAAATTGTCTGTGGCATTTGAAAGGGTTCCAGGAGGCAGTGAGAACCAGCATTACTTTTCCCCGCTGGCACCTTTGCTGTGGCAGCAAAAGCTGGACGTTTGTCTTTTTTGCTCCGGAGGCTGCCGAAAGCGAAAACAGGTGCTTTTGAGGATGGAGTCCGCAGGAAAGCAGAGAGGGCCAAATTGTCTGTGGCATTTGAAAGGGTTCCAGGAGGCAGTGAGAACCAGCATTACTTTTCTCTGCTGGCACCTTTGCTGTGGCAGCAAAACCTGGACGTTTGTCTTTTTTGCTCCGGAGGTTGCCGAAAGCGAAAACAGGTGCTTTTGAGGATGGAGTCCGCAGGAAAGCAGATCGGGCCAAATGGTCTGGGGCATTTGAAAGAGTTCCAGGAGGCAGTGAGAACCAGCATCACTTTTCCCCGCTGGCACCTTTGCTGTGGCAGCAAAAGCTGGACGTTTGTCTTTTTTGCTCCGGAGGTTGCCGAAAGCGAAAACAGGTGCTTTTGAGGAGTCCGCAGGAAAGCAGAGAGGGCCAAATTGTCTGGGGCATTTGAAAGGGTTCCAGGAGGCAGTGAGAACCAGCATTACTTTTCCCCGCTGTCACCTTTGCTGTGGCAGCAAAAGCTGGACGTTTGTCTTTTTTGCTCCTGAGGATGCCGAAATCGAAAACAGGTGCTTTTGAGGATGGAGTCCGCAGGAAAGCAGAGAGGGCCAAATTGTCTGGGGCATTTGAAAGGGTTCCAGGAGGCAGTGAGAACCAGCATTACTTTTTCCCGCTGGCACCTTTGCTGTGGCAGCAAAAGCTGGACGTTTGTCTTTTTTGCTCCGGAGGCTGCCGAAAGCGAAAACAGGTGCTTTTGAGGATGGAGTCCGCAGGAAAGCAGAGAGGGCCAAATTGTCTGGGGCATTTGAAAGAGTTCCAGGAGGCAGTGAGAACCAGCATTACTTTTTCCCGCTGGCACCTTTGCTGTGGCAGCAAAAGCTGGACGTTTGTCTTTTTTGCTCCGGAGGTTGCCGAAAGCGAAAAGAGGTGCTTTTGAGGATGGAGTCCGCAGGAAAGCAGAGAGGGCCAAATTGTCTGTGGCATTTGAAAGGGTTCCAGGAGGCAGTGAGAACCAGCATTACTTTTCTCTGCTGGCACCTTTGCTGTGGCAGCAAAAGCTGGACGTTTGTCTTTTTTGCTCCTGAGGATGCCCAAAGCGAAAACATGTGCTTTTGAGGATGGAGTCCGCAGGAAAGCAGAGAGGGCCAAATTGTCTGGGGCATTTGAAAGAGTTCCAGGAGGCAGTGAGAACCAGCATTACTTTTCCCCGCTGGCACCTTCGCTGTGGCAGCAAAAGCTGGACGTTTGTCTTTTTTGCTCCGGAGGCTGCCGAAAGCGAAAAGAGGTGCTTTTGAGGATGGAGTCCGCAGGAAAGCAGAGAGGGCCAAATTGTCTGGGGCATTTGAAAGGGTTCCAGGAGGCAGTGAGAACCAGCATCACTTTTCCCCGCTGGCACCTTTGCTGTGGCAGCAAAAGCTGGACGTTTGTCTTTTTTGCTCCAGAGGCTGCCGAAAGCGAAAACAGGTGCTTTTGAGGATGGAGTCCGCAGGAAAGCAGAGAGGGCCAAATTGTCTGTGGCATTTGAAAGGGTTCCAGGAGGCAGTGAGAACCAGCATTACTTTTCCCCGCTGGCACCTTTGCTGTGGCAGCAAAAGCTGGACGTTTGTCTTTTTTGCTCCGGAGGCTGCCGAAAGCGAAAACAGGTGCTTTTGAGGATGGAGTCCGCAGGAAAGCAGAGAGGGCCAAATTGTCTGGGGCATTTTAAAGGGTTCCAGGAGGCAGTGAGAACCAGCATCACTTTTCCCCGCTGGCACCTTTGCTGTGGCAGCAAAAGCTGGACGTTTGTCTTTTTTGCTCCGGAGGCTGCCGAAAGCGAAAACAGGTGCTTTTGAGGATGGAGTCCGCAGGAAAGCAGATCGGGCCAAATGGTCTGGGGCATTTGAAAGAGTTCCAGGAGGCAGTGAGAACCAGCATCACTTTTCCCCGCTGGCACCTTTGCTGTGGCAGCAAAAGCTGGACGTTTGTCTTTTTTGCTCCGGAGGTTGCCGAAAGCGAAAACAGGTGCTTTTGAGGAGTCCGCAGGAAAGCAGAGAGGGCCAAATTGTCTGGGGCATTTGAAAGGGTTCCAGGAGGCAGTGAGAACCAGCATTACTTTTCCCCGCTGTCACCTTTGCTGTGGCAGCAAAAGCTGGACGTTTGTCTTTTTTGCTCCTGAGGATGCCGAAATCGAAAACAGGTGCTTTTGAGGATGGAGTCCGCAGGAAAGCAGAGAGGGCCAAATTGTCTGGGGCATTTGAAAGGGTTCCAGGAGGCAGTGAGAACCAGCATTACTTTTCCCCGCTGGCACCTTTGCTGTGGCAGCAAAAGCTGGACGTTTGTCTTTTTTGCTCCTGAGGATGCCGAAATCGAAAACAGGTGCTTTTGAGGATGGAGTCCGCAGGAAAGCAGAGAGGGCCAAATTGTCTGTGGCATTTGAAAGAGTTCCAGGAGGCAGTGAGAACCAGCATTACTTTTTCCCGCTGGCACCTTTGCTGTGGCAGCAAAAGCTGGACGTTTGTCTTTTTTGCTCCGGAGGTTGCCGAAAGCGAAAACAGGTGCTTTTGAGGATGGAGTCCGCAGGAAAGCAGAGAGGGCCAAATTGTCTGGGGCATTTGAAAGGGTTCCAGGAGGCAGTGAGAACCAGCATTACTTTTCCCCGCTGGCACCTTTGCTGTGGCAGCAAAAGCTGGACGTTTGTCTTTTTTGCTCCGGAGGCTGCCGAAAGCGAAAACAGGTGCTTTTGAGGATGGAGTCCGCAGGAAAGAAGAGAGGGCCAAATTATCTGGGGCATTTGAAAGGGTTCCAGGAGGCAGTGAGAACCAGCATTA
>NW_028128669.1:0-65306 GCF_965231255.1 Vanellus vanellus | reverse complement strand
CCTGGAACCCCTTCAAATGCCCCACACAATTTGGCCCTCTCTGCTTTCCTGCCCACTCTATCCTCAAAAGCACCTTTTTGCACTTTTGGCGCCCTCCGCAGCAAAAAAGACAAACGTCCAGCTTTTGCTGCCACAGCAAAGGTGCCAGCGGGGAAAAGTCATGCTGGTCCTCACTGCCTCCTGGAACCCCTTCGAATGCCCCACACAATTTGGCCCTCTCTGCTTTCCTGCCCACTCTATCTTCAAAAGCACCTTTTTGCACTTTTGGCGCCCTCCGCAGCAAAAAAGACAAACGTCCAGCTTTTGCTGCCACAGCAAAGCTTCCAGCGGGGAAAAGTCATGCTGGTCCTCACTGCCTCCTGGAACCCCTTCGAATGCCCCACACAATTTGGCCCTCTCTGCTTTCCTGCCGACTCTATCCTCAAAAGCACCTTTTTGCACTTTTGGCGCCCTCCGCAGCAAAAAAGACAAACGTCCATATTTTGCTGCCACAGCAAAGGTGCCAGCGGGGAAAAGTCATGCTGGTCCTCACTGCTCCTGGAACCCCTTCAAATGCCCCACACAATTTGGCCCTCTCTGCTTTCCTGCCCACTCTATCTTCAAAAGCACCTTTTTTCACTTTTGGCGCCCTCCGCAGCAAAAAAGAAAAACGTCCAGCTTTTGCTGCCACAGCAAAGGGGCCAGCGGGGAAAAGTCATGCTGGTCCTCACTGCCTCCTGGAACCCCTTCAAATGCCCCACACAATTTGGCCCTCTCTGCTTTCCTGCCCACTCTATCCTCAAAAGCACCTTTTTTCACTTTTGGCGCCCTCCGCAGCAAACAAGACAAACGTCCAGCTTTTGCTGCCACAGCAAAGGGGCCAGCGGGGAAAAGTCATGCTGGTCCTCACTGCCTCCTGGAACCCCTTCGAATGCCCCACACAATTTGGCCCTCTCTGCTTTCATGCCGACTCTATCCTCAAAAGCACCTTTTTTCACTTTTGGCGCCCTCCGCAGCAAAAAAGACAAACGTCCAGCTTTTGCTGCCACAGCAAAGGGGCCAGCGGGGAAAAGTCATGCTGGTCCTCATTGCCTCCTGGAACCCCTTCGAATGCCCCACACAATTTGGCCCTCTCTGCTTTCCTGCCGACTCTATCCTCAAAAGTACCTTTTTTCACTTTTGGCGCCCTCCGCAGCAAAAAAGACAAACGTCCAGCTTTTGCTGTTACAGCAAAGGTGCCAGCGGGGAAAAGTCATGCTGGTCCTCACTGCCTCCTGGAACCCCATCGAATGCCCCACACAATTTGGCTTTCTCTACTTTCCTGCCCACTCTATCCTTAAAAGCACCTTTTTTCAATTTTGGCGCACTCCGCAGCAAAAAAGACAAACGTCCAGCTTTTGCTGCCACAGCAAAGGGGCCAGCGGGGAAAAGTCATGCTGGTCCTCACTGCCTCCTGGAACCCCTTCAAATGCCCCACACAATTTGGCCCTCTCTGCTTTCCTGCCCACTCTAGCCTCAAAAGCACCTTTTTTCACTTTTGGCGCCCTCCGCAGCAAAAAAGACAAACGTCCAGCTTTTGCTGCCACAGCAAAGGTGCCAGCGGGGAAAAGTCATGCTGGTCCTCACTGCCTCCTGGAACCCCTTCAAATGCCCCACACAATTTGGCCCTCTCTGCTTTCCTGCCCACTCTATCCTCAAAAACACCTTTTTTCACTTTTGGCGCCCTCCGCAGCAAAAAAGACAAACGTCCAGCTTTTGCTGCCACAGCAAAGCTGCCAGCGGGGAAAAGTCATGCTGGTCCTCACTGCCTCCTGGAACCCCTTCGAATGCCCCACACAATTTGGCCCTCTCTGCTTTCCTGCCGACTCTATCCTCAAAAGCACCTTTTTGCACTTTTGGCTCCCTCTGCAGCAAAAAAAAGACAAACGTCCAGCTTTTGCTGCCACAGCAAAGGGGCCAGCGGGGAAAAGTCATGCTGGTCCTCACTGCCTCCTGGAACCCCTTCAAATGCCCCACACAATTTGGCCCTCTCTGCTTTCCTGCCCACTCTATCCTCAAAAGCACCTTTTTTCACTTTTGGCGCCCTCCGCAGCAAAAAAGACAAACGTCCAGCTTTTGCTGCCACAGCAAAGCTGCCAGCGGGGAAAAGTCATGCTGGTCCTCACTGCCTCCTGGAACCCCTTCAAATGCCCCACACAATTTGGCCCTCTCTGCTTTCCTGCCGACTCTATCCTCAAAAGCACCTTTTTTCACTTTTGGCGCCCTCCGCAGCAAAAAAGACAAACGTCCAGCTTTTGCTGCCACAGCAAAGCTGCCAGCGGGGAAAAGTCATGCTGGTCCTCACTGCCTCCTGGAACCCCTTCGAATGCCCCACACAATTTGGCCCTCTCTGCTTTCCTGCCGACTCTATCCTCAAAAGCACGTTTTTGCACTTTTGGCTCCCTCTGCAGCAAAAAAAGACAAACGTCCAGCTTTTGCTGCCACTTCAAAGGGGCCAGCGGGGAAAAGTCATGCTGGTTCTCACTGCCTCCTGGAACCCCTTCGAATGCCCCACACAATTTGGCCCTCTCTGCTTTCTTGCCGACTCTATCCTCAAAAGCACCTTTTTTCACTTTTGGCGCCCTCCGCAGCAAAAAAGACAAACGTCCAGCTTTTGCTGCCACAGCAAAGGGGCCAGCGGGGAAAAGTGATGCTGGTCCTCACTGCCTCCTGGAACCCCTTCGAATGCCCCACACAATTTGGCCCTCTCTGCTTTCCTGCCCACTCTATCTTCAAAAGCACCTTTTTTCACTTTTGGCGCCCTCCGCAGCAAAAAAGAAAAACGTCCAGCTTTTGCTGCCACAGCAAAGCTTCCAGCGGGGAAAAGTCATGCTGGTCCTCACTGCCTCCTGGAACCCCCTCAAATGCCCCACACAATTTGGCCCTCTCTGCTTTCCTGCCCACTCTATCCTCAAAAGCACCTTTTTGCACTTTTGGCGCCCTCCGCAGCAAAAAAGACAAACGTCCAGCTTTTGCTGCCACAGCAAAAGTGCCAGCGGGGAAAAGTCATGCTGGTCCTCATTGCCTCCTGGAACCCCTTCGAATGCCCCACACAATTTGGCCCTCTCTGCTTTCCTGCCCACTCTATCTTCAAAAGCACCTTTTTTCACTTTTGGCGCCCTCCGCAGCAAAAAAGAAAAACGTCCAGCTTTTGCTGCCACAGAAAAGGTGCCAGCGGGGAAAAGTCATGCTGGTCCTCACTGCCTCCTGGAACCCCTTCAAATGCCCCACACAATTTGGCCCTCTCTGCTTTCCTGCCGACTCTGTCCTCAAAAGCACCTTTTTGCACTTTTGGCGCCCTCTGCAGCAAAAAAGACAAACGTCCAGCTTTTGCTGCCACAGCAAAGGTGCCAGCGGGGAAAAGTCATGCTGGTCCTCACTGCCTCCTGGAACCCCTTCAAATGCCCCACACAATTTGGCCCTCTCTGCTTTCCTGCCCACTCTATCCTCAAAAGTACCTTTTTTCACTTTTGGCGCCCTCCGCAGCAAAAAAGACAAACGTCCAGCTTTTGCTGCCACAGCAAAGGGGGCCAGCGGGGAAAAGTCATGCTGGTCCTCACTGCCTCCTGGAACCCCTTCGAATGCCCCACACAATTTGGCCCTCTCTGCTTTCCTGCCGACTCTATCCTCAAAAGCACCTTTTTTCACTTTTGGCGCCCTCCGCAGCAAAAAAGACAAACGTCCAGCTTTTGCTGCCACAGCAAAGCTGCCAGCGGGGAAAAGTCATGCTGGTCCTCACTGCTCCTGGAACCCCTTCGAATGCCCCACACAATTTGGCCCTCTCTGCTTTCCTGCCCACTCTATCTTCAAAAGCACCTTTTTTCACTTTTGGCGCCCTCCGCAGCAAAAAAGACAAACGTCCAGCTTTTGCTGCCACAGCAAAGCTTCCAGCGGGGAAAAGTCATGCTGGTCCTCACTGCCTCCTGGAACCCCTTCAAATGCCCCACACAATTTGGCCCTCTCTGCTTTCCTGCCCACTCTATCCTCAAAAGCACCTTTTTTCACTTTTGGCGCCCTCCGCAGCAAAAAAGACAAACGTCCAGCTTTTGCTGCCACAGCAAAGCTGCCAGCGGGGAAAGTCATGCTGGTCCTCACTGCCTCCTGGAACCCCTTCAAATGCCCCACACAATTTGGCCCTCTCTGCTTTCCTGCCGACTCTATCCTCAAAAGCACCTTTTTTCACTTTTGGCGCCCTCCGCAGCAAAAAAGACAAACGTCCAGCTTTTGCTGCCACAGCAAAGCTGCCAGCGGGGAAAAGTCATGCTGGTCCTCACTGCCTCCTGGAACCCCTTCAAATGCCCCACACAATTTGGCCCTCTCTGCTTTCCTGCCGACTCTATCATCAAAAGCACCTTTTTTCACTTTTGGCGCCCTCCGCAGCAAAAAAGACAAACGTCCAGCTTTTGCTGCCACAGCAAAGGGGCCAGTGGGGAAAAGTCATGCTGGTCCTCACTGCCTCCTGGAACCCCTTCGAATGCCCCACACAATTTGGCCCTCTCTGCTTTCCTGCCGACTCTATCCTCAAAAGCACCTTTTTGCACTTTTGGCTCCCTCTGCAGCAAAAAAAGACAAACGTCCAGCTTTTGCTGCCACATCAAAGGGGCCAGCGGGAAAAGTCATGCTGGTTCTCACTGCCTCCTGGAACCCCTTCGAATGCCCCACACAATTTGGCCCTCTCTGCTTTCTTGCCGAGTCTATCCTCAAAAGCACCTTTTTTCACTTTTGGCGCCCTCCGCAGCAAAAAAGAAAAACGTCCAGCTTTTGCTGCCACAGCAAAAGAGGCCAGCGGGGAAAAGTCATGCTGGTCCTCACTGCCTCCTGGAACCCCCTCAAATGCCCCACACAATTTGGCCCTCTCTGCTTTCCTGCCCACTCTATCCTCAAAAGCACCTTTTTGCACTTTTGGCGCCCTCCGCAGCAAAAAAGACAAACGTCCAGCTTTTGCTGCCACAGCAAAAGTGCCAGCGGGGAAAAGTGATGCTGGTCCTCATTGCCTCCTGGAACCCCTTCGAATGCCCCACACAATTTGGCCCTCTCTGCTTTCCTGCCCACTCTATCTTCAAAAGCACCTTTTTTCACTTTTGGCGCCCTCCGCAGCAAAAAAGACAAACGTCCAGCTTTTGCTGCCACAGCAAAGCTTCCAGCGGGGAAAAGTCATGCTGGTCCTCACTGCCTCCTGGAACCCCTTCAAATGCCCCACACAATTTGGCCCTCTCTGCTTTCCTGCCGACTCTGTCCTCAAAAGCACCTTTTTGCACTTTTGGCGCCCTCTGCAGCAAAAAAGACAAACGTCCAGCTTTTGCTGCCACAGCAAAGGGGCCAGCGGGGAAAAGTGATGCTGGTCCTCACTGCCTCCTGGAACCCCTTCAAATGCCCCACACAATTTGGCCCTCTCTGCTTTCCTGCCGACTCTAGCCTCAAAAGTACCTTTTTTCACTTTTGGCGCCCTCCGCAGCAAAAAAGACAAACGTCCAGCTTTTGCTGCCACAGCAAAGGGGCCAGCGGGGAAAAGTCATGCTGGTCCTCACTGCCTCCTGGAACCCCTTCGAATGCCCCACACAATTTGGCCCTCTCTGCTTTCCTGCCGACTCTATCCTCAAAAGCACCTTTTTTCACTTTTGGCGCCCTCCGCAGCAAAAAAGACAAACGTCCAGCTTTTGCTGCCACAGCAAAGCTGCCAGCGGGGAAAAGTCATGCTGGTCCTCACTGCTCCTGGAACCCCTTCGAATGCCCCACACAATTTGGCCCTCTCTGCTTTCCTGCCCACTCTATCTTCAAAAGCACCTTTTTGCAATTTTGGCGCCCTCCGCAGCAAAAAAGACAAACGTCCAGCTTTTGCTGCCACAGCAAAGCTTCCAGCGGGGAAAAGTCATGCTGGTCCTCACTGCCTCCTGGAACCCCTTCAAATGCCCCACACAATTTGGCCCTCTCTGCTTTCCTGCCCACTCTATCCTCAAAAGCACCTTTTTGCACTTTTGGCGCCTTCCGCAGCAAAAAAGACAAACGTCCAGCTTTTGCTGCCACAGCAAAGCTGCCAGCAGGGAAAAGTCATGCTGGTCCTCACTGCTCCTGGAACCCCTTCGAATGCCCCACACAATTTGGCCCTCTCTGCTTTCCTGCCCACTCTATCTTCAAAAGCACCTTTTTTCACTTTTGGCGCCCTCCGCAGCAAAAAAGAAAAACGTCCAGCTTTTGCTGCCACAGCAAAGCTTCCAGCGGGGAAAAGTCATGCTGGTCCTCACTGCCTCCTGGAACCCCTTCGAATGCCCCACACAATTTGGCCCTCTCTGCTTTCCTGCCCACTCTATCCTCAAAAGCACCTTTTTGCACTTTTGGCGCCCTCCGCAGCAAAAAAGACAAACGTCCAGCTTTTGCTGCCACAGCAAAGGGGCCAGCGGGGAAAAGTCATGCTGGTCCTCACTGCCTCCTGGAACCCCTTCGAATGCCCCACACAATTTGGCCCTCTCTGCTTTCCTGCCGACTCTATCCTCAAAAGCACCTTTTTTCACTTTTGGCGCCCTCCGCAGCAAAAAAGACAAACGTCCAGCTTTTGCTGCCACAGCAAAGGTGCCAGCGGGGAAAAGTCATGCTGGTCCTCACTGCCTCCTGGAACCCCTTCAAATGCCCCATACAATTTGGCCCTCTCTGCTTTCCTGCCCACTCTATCCTCAAAAACACCTTTTTTCACTTTTGGCGCCCTCCGCAGCAAAAAAGACAAACGTCCAGCTTTTGCTGCCACAGCAAAGCTGCCAGCGGGGAAAAGTCATGCTGGTCCTCACTGCCTCCTGGAACCCCTTCGAATGCCCCACACAATTTGGCCCTCTCTGCTTTCCTGCCGACTCTATCCTCAAAAGCACCTTTTTGCACTTTTGGCTCCCTCTGCAGCAAAAAAAGGCAAACGTCCAGCTTTTGCTGCCACAGCAAAGGGGCCAGCGGGGAAAAGTCATGCTGGTCCTCACTGCCTCCTGGAACCCCTTCAAATGCCCCACACAATTTGGCCCTCTCTGCTTTCCTGCCCACTCTATCCTCAAAAGCACCTTTTTGCACTTTTGGCGCCCTCCGCAGCAAAAAAGACAAACGTCCAGCTTTTGCTGCCACAGCAAAGCTGCCAGCGGGGAAAAGTGATGCTGGTCCTCACTGCCTCCTGGAACCCCTTCAAATGCCCCACACAATTTGGCCCTCTCTGCTTTCCTGCCGACTCTATCCTCAAAAGCACCTTTTTTCACTTTTGGCGCCCTCCGCAGCAAAAAAGACAAACGTCCAGCTTTTGCTGCCACATCAAAGGGGCCAGCGGGGAAAAGTCATGCTGGTTCTCACTGCCTCCTGGAACCCCTTCGAATGCCCCACACAATTTGGCCCTCTCTGCTTTCTTGCCGACTCTATCCTCAAAAGCACCTTTTTTCACTTTTGGCGCCCTCCGCAGCAAAAAAGACAAACGTCCAGCTTTTGCTGCCACAGCAAAGGTGCCAGCGGGGAAAAGTCATGCTGGTCCTCACTGCCTCCTGGAACCCCTTCGAATGCCCCACACAATTTGGCCCTCTCTGCTTTCCTGCCCACTCTATCTTCAAAAGCACCTTTTTTCACTTTTGACGCCCTCCGCAGCAAAAAAGAAAAACGTCCAGCTTTTGCTGCCACAGCAAAGCTTCCAGCGGGGAAAAGTCATGCTGGTCCTCACTGCCTCCTGGAACCCCCTCAAATGCCCCACACAATTTGGCCCTCTCTGCTTTCCTGCCCACTCTATCCTCAAAAGCACCTTTTTGCACTTTTGGCGCCCTCCGCAGCAAAAAAGACAAACGTCCAGCTTTTGCTGCCACAGCAAAAGTGCCAGCGGGGAAAAGTCATGCTGGTCCTCATTGCCTCCTGGAACCCCTTCGAATGCCCCACACAATTTGGCCCTCTCTGCTTTCCTGCCCACTCTATCTTCAAAAGCACCTTTTTTCACTTTTGGCGCCCTCCGCAGCAAAAAAGACAAACGTCCAGCTTTTGCTGCCACAGCAAAGGTGCCAGCGGGGAAAAGTCATGCTGGTCCTCACTGCCTCCTGGAACCCCTTCAAATGCCCCACACAATTTGGCCCTCTCTGCTTTCCTGCCCACTCTATCCTCAAAAGTACCTTTTTTCACTTTTGGCGCCCTCCGCAGCAAAAAAGACAAACGTCCAGCTTTTGCTGCCACAGCAAAGGGGCCAGCGGGGAAAAGTCATGCTGGTCCTCACTGCCTCCTGGAACCCCTTCGAATGCCCCACACAATTTGGCCCTCTCTGCTTTCCTGCCGACTCTATCCTCAAAAGCACCTTTTTTCACTTTTGGCGCCCTCCGCAGCAAAAAAGACAAACGTCCAGCTTTTGCTGCCACAGCAAAGCTGCCAGCGGGGAAAAGTCATGCTGGTCCTCACTGCTCCTGGAACCCCTTCAAATGCCCCACACAATTTGGCCCTCTCTGCTTTCCTGCCCACTCTATCCTCAAAAGCACCTTTTTTCACTTTTGGCGCCCTCCGCAGCAAAAAAGACAAACGTCCAGCTTTTGCTGCCACAGCAAAGCTTCCAGCGGGGAAAAGTCATGCTGGTCCTCACTGCCTCCTGGAACCCCTTCAAATGCCCCACACAATTTGGCCCTCTCTGCTTTCCTGCCCACTCTATCCTCAAAAGCACCTTTTTGCACTTTTGGCGCCCTCCGCAGCAAAAAAGACAAACGTCCAACTTTTGCTGCCACAGCAAAGCTGCCAGCGGGGAAAAGTCATGCTGGTCCTCACTGCTCCTGGAACCCCTTCGAATGCCCCACACAATTTGGCCCTCTCTGCTTTCCTGCCCACTCTATCTTCAAAAGCACCTTTTTTCACTTTTGGCGCCCTCCGCAGCAAAAAAGAAAAACGTCCAGCTTTTGCTGCCACAGCAAAGCTGCCAGCGGGGAAAAGTCATGCTGGTCCTCACTGCCTCCTGGAACCCCTTCAAATGCCCCACACAATTTGTCCCTCTCTGCTTTCCTGCCCACTCTATCCTCAAAAGCACCTTTTTGCACTTTTGGGGCCCTCCGCAGCAAAAAAGACAAACGTCCAGCTTTTGCTGCCACAGCAAAGGGGCCAGCGGGGAAAAGTCATGCTGGTCCTCATTGCCTCCTGGAACCCCTTCGAATGCCCCACACAATTTGGCCCTCTCTGCTTTCCTGCCCACTCTATCCTCAAAAGCACCTTTTTTCACTTTTGGCGCCCTCCGCAGCAAAAAAGACAAACGTCCAGCTTTTGCTGCCACAGCAAAGCTGCCAGCGGGGAAAAGTCATGCTGGTCCTCACTGCCTCCTGGAACCCCTTCGAATGCCCCACACAATTTGGCCCTCTCTGCTTTCCTGCCGACTCTATCCTCAAAAGCAACTTTTTGCACTTTTGGCGCCCTCTGCAGCAAAAAAGACAAACGTCCAGCTTTTGCTGCCACAGCAAAGGGGCCAGCGGGGAAAAGTCATGCTGGTCCTCACTGCCTCCTGGAACCCCTTCAAATGCCCCACACAATTTGGCCCTCTCTGCTTTCCTGCCCACTCTATCCTCAAAAGCACCTTTTTTCACTTTTGGCGCCCTCCGCAGCAAAAAAGAAAAACCTCCAGCTTTTGCTGCCACAGCAAAGCTGCCAGCGGGGAAAAGTCATGCTGGTCCTCACTGCCTCCTGGAACCCCTTCAAATGCCCCACACAATTTGGCCCTCTCTGCTTTCCTGCCGACTCTATCCTCAAAAGCACCTTTTTTCACTTTCGGTGCTGTTTGGAGCAAAAAAGACAAACGTCCAGCTTTTGCTGCCACAGCAAAGGGGCCAGCGGGGAAAAGTCATGCTGGTCCTCACTGCCTCCTGGAACCCCTTCAAATGCCCCACACAATTTGGCCCTCTCTGCTTTCCTGCCGACTCTATCCTCAAAAGCAACTTTTTTGCACTTTTGGCGCCCTCTGCAGCAAAAAAGACAAACGTCCAGCTTTTGCTGCCACAGCAAAGGGGCCAGCGGGGAAAAGTGATGCTGGTCCTCACTGCCTCCTGGAACCCCTTCAAATGCCCCACACAATTTGTCCCTCTCTGCTTTCCTGCCCACTCTATCCTCAAAAGCACCTTTTTTCACTTTTGGCGCCCTCCGCAGCAAAAAAGACAAACGTCCAGCTTTTGCTGCCACAGCAAAGGGGCCAGCGGGGAAAAGTCATGCTGGTTCTCACTGCCTCCTGGAACCCCTTCGAATGCCCCACACAATTTGGCCCTCTCTGCTTTCCTGCCGACTCTATCCTCAAAAGCACCTTTTTTCACTTTTGGCGCCCTCCGCAGCAAAAAAGACAAACGTCCAGCTTTTGCTGCCACAGCAAAGGGGCCAGCGGGGAAAAGTCATGCTGGTCCTCACTGCCTCCTGGAACCCCTTCGAATGCCCCACACAATTTGGCCCTCTCTGCTTTCCTGCCCACTCTATCCTCAAAAGCACCTTTTTGCACTTTTGGCGCCCTCCGCAGCAAAAAAGACAAACGTCCAGCTTTTGCTGCCACAGCAAAGCTGCCAGCGGGGAAAAGTCATGCTGGTCCTCACTGCTCCTGGAACCCCTTCGAATGCCCCACACAATTTGGCCCTCTCTGCTTTCCTGCCCACTCTATCCTCAAAAGCACCTTTTTGCACTTTTGGCGCCCTCCGCAGCAAAAAAGAAAAACGTCCAGCTTTTGCTGCCACAGCAAAGCTGCCAGCGGGGAAAAGTCATGCTGGTCCTCACTGCCTCCTGGAACCCCTTCAAATGCCCCACACAATTTGGCCCTCTCTGCTTTCCTGCCCACTCTATCCTCAAAAGCACCTTTTTTCACTTTTGGCGCCCTCCGCACAAAAAAGACAAACGTCCAGCTTTTGCTGCCACAGCAAAGCTGCCAGCGGGGAAAAGTCATGCTGGTCCTCACTGCTCCTGGAACCCCTTCGAATGCCCCACACAATTTGGCCCTCTCTGCTTTCCTGCCCACTCTATCTTCAAAAGCACCTTTTTTCACTTTTGGCGCCCTCCGCAGCAAAAAAGAAAAACGTCCAGCTTTTGCTGCCACAGCAAAGCTGCCAGCGGGGAAAAGTCATGCTGGTCCTCACTGCCTCCTGGAACCCCTTCAAATGCCCCACACAATTTGGCCCTCTCTGCTTTCCTGCCCACTCTATCCTCAAAAGCACCTTTTTGCACTTTTGGCGCCCTCCGCAGCAAAAAAGACAAACGTCCAGCTTTTGCTGCCACAGCAAAGGGGCCAGCGGGGAAAAGTCATGCTGGTCCTCATTGCCTCCTGGAACCCCTTCGAATGCCCCACACAATTTGGCCCTCTCTGCTTTCCTGCCCACTCTATCCTCAAAAGCACCTTTTTTCAATTTTGGCGCCCTTTGCAGCAAAAAAGACAAACGTCCAGCTTTTGCTGCCACAGCAAAGCTGCCAGCGGGGAAAAGTCATGCTGGTCCTCACTGCCTCCTGGAACCCCTTCGAATGCCCCACACAATTTGGCCCTCTCTGCTTTCCTGCCGACTCTATCCTCAAAAGCACCTTTTTGCACTTTTGGCGCCCTCTGCAGCAAAAAAGACAAACGTCCAGCTTTTGCTGCCACAGCAAAGGGGCCAGCGGGGAAAAGTCATGCTGGTCCTCACTGCCTCCTGGAACCCCTTCAAATGCCCCACACAATTTGGCCCTCTCTGCTTTCCTGCCGACTCTATCCTCAAAAGCACCTTTTTTCACTTTTGGCGCCCTCCGCAGCAAAAAAGACAAACGTCCAGCTTTTGCTGCCACAGCAAAGGTGCCAGCGGGGAAAAGTGATGCTGGTCCTCACTGCCTCCTGGAACCCCTTCAAATGCCCCACACAATTTGGCCCTCTCTGCTTTCCTGCCGACTCTATCCTCAAAAGCACCTTTTTTCACTTTTGGCGCCTTCCGCAGCAAAAAAGACAAACGTCCAGCTTTTGCTGCCACAGCAAAGGGGCCAGCGGGGAAAAGTCATGCTGGTCCTCACTGCCTCCTGGAACCCCTTCAAATGCCCCACACAATTTGGCCCTCTCTGCTTTCCTGCCGACTCTATCCTCAAAAGCAACTTTTTTGCACTTTTGGCGCCCTCTGCAGCAAAAAAGACAAACGTCCAGCTTTTGCTGCCACAGCAAAGGTGCCAGCGGGGAAAAGTGATGCTGGTCCTCACTGCCTCCTGGAACCCCTTCAAATGCCCCACACAATTTGGCCCTCTCTGCTTTCCTGCCCACTCTATCCTCAAAAGCACCTTTTTTCACTTTTGGCGCCCTCCGCAGCAAAAAAGACAAACGTCCAGCTTTTGCTGCCACAGCAAAGGGGCCAGCGGGGAAAAGTCATGCTGGTTCTCACTGCCTCCTGGAACCCCTTCGAATGCCCCACACAATTTGGCCCTCTCTGCTTTCCTGCCGACTCTATCCTCAAAAGCACCTTTTTTCTCTTTTGGCGCCCTCCGCAGCAAAAAAGACAAACGTCCAGCTTTTGCTGCCACAGCAAAGGGGCCAGCGGGGAAAAGTCATGCTGGTTCTCACTGCCTCCTGGAACCCCTTCGAATGCCCCACACAATTTGGCCCTCTCTGCTTTCCTGCCGACTCTATCCTCAAAAGCACCTTTTTTCACTTTTGGTGCCCTCCGCAGCAAAAAAGACAAACGTCCAGCTTTTGCTGCCACAGCAAAGGTGCCAGCGGGGAAAAGTCATGCTGGTCCTCACTGCCTCCTGGAACCCCTTCAAATGCCCCACACAATTTGGCCCTCTCTGCTTTCCTGCCGACTCTATCCTCAAAAGCACCTTTTTTCACTTTTGGCGCCCTCCGCAGCAAAAAAGACAAACGTCCAGCTTTTGCTGCCACAGCAAAGGGGCCAGCGGGGAAAAGTCATGCTGGTCCTCACTGCCTCCTGGAACCCCTTCGAATGCCCCACACAATTTGGCCCTCTCTGCTTTCCTGCCGACTCTATACTCAAAAGCACCTTTTTTCACTTTTGGCGCCCTCCGCAGCAAAAAAAGACAAACGTCCAGCTTTTGCTGCCACAGCAAAGGGGCCAGCGGGGAAAAGTCATGCTGGTCCTCATTGCCTCCTGGAACCCCTTCGAATGCCCCACACAATTTGGCCCTCTCTGCTTTCCTGCCCACTCTATCCTCAAAAGTACCTTTTTTCAATTTTGGCGCCCTCCGCAGCAAAAAAGACAAACGTCCAGCTTTTGCTGCCACAGCAAAGGGGCCAGCGGGGAAAAGTCATGCTGGTCCTCACTGCCTCCTGGAACCCCTTCGAATGCCCCACACAATTTGGCCCTCTCTGCTTTCCTGCCCACTCTATCCTCAAAAGCACCTTTTTTTACTTTCGGCGCCCTCCGCAGCAAAAAAGACAAACGTCCAGATTTTGCTGCCACAGCAAAGCTGCCAGCGGGGAAAAGTCATGCTGGTCCTCACTGCTCCTGGAACCCCTTCGAATGCCCCACACAATTTGGCCCTCTCTGCTTTCCTGCCCACTCTATCTTCAAAAGCACCTTTTTTCACTTTTGGCGCCCTCCGCAGCAAAAAAGAAAAACGTCCAGCTTTTGCTGCCACAGCAAAGCTTCCAGCGGGGAAAAGTCATGCTGGTCCTCACTGCCTCCTGGAACCCCTTCAAATGCCCCACACAATTTGGCCCTCTCTGCTTTCCTGCCGACTCTATCCTCAAAAGCACCTTTTTGCACTTTTGGCGCCCTCTGCAGCAAAAAAGACAAACGTCCAGCTTTTGCTGCCACAGCAAAGGGGCCAGCGGGGAAAAGTCATGCTGGTCCTCACTGCCTCCTGGAACCCCTTCAAATGCCCCACACAATTTGGCCCTCTCTGCTTTCCTGCCCACTCTATCCTCAAAAGCACCTTTTTTCACTTTTGGCGCCCTCCGCAGCAAAAAAGAAAAACCTCCAGCTTTTGCTGCCACAGCAAAGCTGCCAGCGGGGAAAAGTCATGCTGGTCCTCACTGCATCCTGGAACCCCTTCAAATGCCCCACACAATTTGGCCCTCTCTGCTTTCCTGCCGACTCTATCCTCAAAAGCACCTTTTTTCACTTTTGGCGCCTTCCGCAGCAAAAAAGACAAACGTCCAGCTTTTGCTGCCACAGCAAAGGGGCCAGCGGGGAAAAGTCATGCTGGTCCTCACTGCCTCCTGGAACCCCTTCAAATGCCCCACACAATTTGGCCCTCTCTGCTTTCCTGCCGACTCTATCCTCAAAAGCAACTTTTTTGCACTTTTGGCGCCCTGCGCAGCAAAAAAGACAAACGTCCAGCTTTTGCTGCCACAGCAAAGGTGCCAGCGGGGAAAAGTCATGCTGGTCCTCACTGCCTCCTGGAACCCCTTCAAATGCCCCACACAATTTGGCCCTCTCTGCTTTCCTGCCCACTCTATCCTCAAAAGCACCTTTTTTCACTTTTGGCGCCCTCTGCAGCAAAAAAGACAAACGTCCAGCTTTTGCTGCCACAGCAAAGGGGCCAGCGGGGAAAAGTCATGCTGGTTCTCACTGCCTCCTGGAACCCCTTCGAATGCCCCACACAATTTGGCCCTCTCTGCTTTCCTGCCGACTCTATCCTCAAAAGCACCTTTTTTCACTTTTGGCGCCCTCCGCAGCAAAAAAGACAAACGTCCAGCTTTTGCTGCCACAGCAAAGGGGCCAGCGGGGAAAAGTCATGCTGGTTCTCACTGCCTCCTGGAACCCCTTCGAATGCCCCACACAATTTGGCCCTCTCTGCTTTCCTGCCGACTCTATCCTCAAAAGCACCTTTTTTCACTTTTGGCGCCCTCCGCAGCAAAAAAGACAAACGTCCAGCTTTTGCTGCCACAGCAAAGGTGCCAGCGGGGAAAAGTCATGCTGGTCCTCACTGCTCCTGGAACCCCTTCAAATGCCCCACACAATTTGGCCCTCTCTGCTTTCCTGCCCACTCTATCTTCAAAAGCACCTTTTTTCACTTTTGGCGCCCTCCGCAGCAAAAAAGAAAAACGTCCAGCTTTTGCTGCCACAGCAAAGGGGCCAGCGGGGAAAAGTCATGCTGGTCCTCACTGCCTCCTGGAACCCCTTCAAATGCCCCACACAATTTGGCCCTCTCTGCTTTCCTGCCGACTCTATCCTCAAAAGCACCTTTTTTCACTTTTGGCGCCCTCCGCAGCAAACAAGACAAACGTCCAGCTTTTGCTGCCACAGCAAAGGGGCCAGCGGGGAAAAGTCATGCTGGTCCTCACTGCCTCCTGGAACCCCTTCGAATGCCCCACACAATTTGGCCCTCTCTGCTTTCCTGCCGACTCTATCCTCAAAAGCACCTTTTTGCACTTTTGGCGCCCTCCGCAGCAAAAAAGACAAACGTCCAGCTTTTGCTGCCACAGCAAAGGGGCCAGCGGGGAAAAGTCATGCTGGTCCTCATTGCCTCCTGGAACCCCTTCGAATGCCCCACACAATTTGGCCCTCTCTGCATCCTGCCCACTCTATCTTCAAAAGCACCTTTTTTCACTTTTGGCGCCCTCCGCAGCAAAAAAGACAAACGTCCAGCTTTTGCTGCCACAGCAAAGGTGCCAGCGGGGAAAAGTCATGCTGGTCCTCATTGCCTCCTGGAACCCCTTCGAATGCCCCACACAATTTGGCCCTCTCTGCTTTCCTGCCGACTCTATCCTCAAAAGTACCTTTTTTCACTTTTGGCGCCCTCCGCAGCAAAAAAGACAAACGTCCAGCTTTTGCTGCCACAGCAAAGGGGCCAGCGGGGAAAAGTCATGCTGGTCCTCACTGCCTCCTGGAACCCCTTCGAATGCCCCACACAATTTGGCCCTCTCTGCTTTCCTGCCCACTCTATCCTCAAAAGCACCTTTTTTTACTTTCGGCGCCCTCCGCAGCAAAAAAGACAAACGTCCAGCTTTTGCTGCCACAGCAAAGCTGCCAGCGGGGAAAAGTCATGCTGGTCCTCACTGCTCCTGGAACCCCTTCGAATGCCCCACACAATTTGGCCCTCTCTGCTTTCCTGCCCACTCTATCTTCAAAAGCACCTTTTTTCACTTTTGGCGCCCTCCGCAGCAAAAAAGAAAAACGTCCAGCTTTTGCTGCCACAGCAAAGCTTCCAGCGGGGAAAAGTCATGCTGGTCCTCACTGCCTCCTGGAACCCCTTCAAATGCCCCACACAATTTGGCCCTCTCTGCTTTCCTGCCCACTCTATCCTCAAAAGCACCTTTTTGCACTTTTGGCGCCCTCCGCAGCAAAAAAGACAAACGTCCAGCTTTTGCTGCCACAGCAAAGGTGCCAGCGGAGAAAAAGTCATGCTGGTCCTCACTGCCTCCTGGAACCCCTTCAAATGCCCCACACAATTTGGCCCTCTCTGCTTTCCTGCCCACTCTATCCTCAAAAGAACCTTTTTTCACTTTTGGCGCCCTCCGCAGCAAACAAGACAAACGTCCAGCTTTTGCTGCCACAGCAAAGGTGCCAGCGGGGAAAAGTCATGCTGGTCCTCACTGCCTCCTGGAACCCCTTCGAATGCCCCACACAATTTGGCCCTCTCTGCTTTCCTGCCCACTCTATCTTCAAAAGCACCTTTTTGCACTTTTGGCGCCCTCCGCAGCAAAAAAGACAAACGTCCAGCTTTTGCTGCCACAGCAAAGGGGCCAGCGGGGAAAAGTCATGCTGGTCCTCACTGCCTCCTGGAACCCCTTCGAATGCCCCACACAATTTGGCCCTCTCTGCTTTCCTGCCGACTCTATCCTCAAAAGCACCTTTTTGCACTTTTGGCGCCCTCCGCAGCAAAAAAGACAAACGTCCATATTTTGCTGCCACAGCAAAGGTGCCAGCGGGGAAAAGTCATGCTGGTCCTCACTGCTCCTGGAACCCCTTCAAATGCCCCACACAATTTGGCCCTCTCTGCTTTCCTGCCCACTCTATCTTCAAAAGCACCTTTTTTCACTTTTGGCGCCCTCCGCAGCAAAAAAGAAAAACGTCCAGCTTTTGCTGCCACAGCAAAGGGGCCAGCGGGGAAAAGTCATGCTGGTCCTCACTGCCTCCTGGAACCCCTTCAAATGCCCCACACAATTTGGCCCTCTCTGCTTTCCTGCCCACTCTATCCTCAAAAGCACCTTTTTTCACTTTTGGCGCCCTCCGCAGCAAACAAGACAAACGTCCAGCTTTTGCTGCCACAGCAAAGGGGCCAGCGGGGAAAAGTCATGCTGGTCCTCACTGCCTCCTGGAACCCCTTCGAATGCCCCACACAATTTGGCCCTCTCTGCTTTCCTGCCGACTCTATCCTCAAAAGCACCTTTTTTCACTTTTGGCGCCCTCCGCAGCAAAAAAGACAAACGTCCAGCTTTTGCTGCCACAGCAAAGGGGCCAGCGGGGAAAAGTCATGCTGGTCCTCATTGCCTCCTGGAACCCCTTCGAATGCCCCACACAATTTGGCCCTCTCTGCATCCTGCCCACTCTATCTTCAAAAGCACCTTTTTTCACTTTTGGCGCCCTCCGCAGCAAAAAAGACAAACGTCCAGCTTTTGCTGCCACAGCAAAGGGGCCAGCGGGGAAAAGTCATGCTGGTCCTCATTGCCACCTGGAACCCCTTCGAATGCCCCACACAATTTGGCCCTCTCTGCTTTCCTGCCGACTCTATCCTCAAAAGTACCTTTTTTCACTTTTGGCGCCCTCCGCAGCAAAAAAGACAAACGTCCAGCTTTTGCTGCCACAGCAAAGGGGCCAGCGGTAAAAAGTCATGCTGGTCCTCACTGCCTCCTGGAACCCCTTCGAATGCCCCACACAATTTGGCCCTCTCTGCTTTCCTGCCCACTCTATCCTCAAAAGCACCTTTTTTTACTTTCGGCGCCCTCCGCAGCAAAAAAGACAAACGTCCAGCTTTTGCTGCCACAGCAAAGCTGCCAGCGGGGAAAAGTCATGCTGGTCCTCACTGCTCCTGGAACCCCTTCGAATGCCCCACACAATTTGGCCCTCTCTGCTTTCCTGCCCACTCTATCTTCAAAAGCACCTTTTTTCACTTTTGGCGCCCTCCGCAGCAAAAAAGAAAAACGTCCAGCTTTTGCTGCCACAGCAAAGCTTCCAGCGGGGAAAAGTCATGCTGGTCCTCACTGCCTCCTGGAACCCCTTCAAATGCCCCACACAATTTGGCCCTCTCTGCATCCTGCCCACTCTATCTTCAAAAGCACCTTTTTTCACTTTTGGCGCCCTCCGCAGCAAAAAAGACAAACGTCCAGCTTTTGCTGCCACAGCAAAGGTGCCAGCGGGGAAAAGTCATGCTGGTCCTCATTGCCTCCTGGAACCCCTTCGAATGCCCCACACAATTTGGCCCTCTCTGCTTTCCTGCCGACTCTATCCTCAAAAGTACCTTTTTTCACTTTTGGCGCCCTCCGCAGCAAAAAAGACAAACGTCCAGCTTTTGCTGCCACAGCAAAGGGGCCAGCGGGGAAAAGTCATGCTGGTCCTCACTGCCTCCTGGAACCCCTTCGAATGCCCCACACAATTTGGCCCTCTCTGCTTTCCTGCCCACTCTATCCTCAAAAGCACCTTTTTTCACTTTTGGCGCCCTCCGCAGCAAAAAAGACAAACGTCCAGCTTTTGCTGCCACAGCAAAGCTGCCAGCGGGGAAAAGTCATGCTGGTCCTCACTGCTCCTGGAACCCCTTCGAATGCCCCACACAATTTGGCCCTCTCTGCTTTCCTGCCCACTCTATCTTCAAAAGCACCTTTTTTCACTTTTGGCGCCCTCCGCAGCAAAAAAGAAAAACGTCCAGCTTTTGCTGCCACAGCAAAGCTTCCAGCGGGGAAAAGTCATGCTGGTCCTCACTGCCTCCTGGAACCCCTTCAAATGCCCCACACAATTTGGCCCTCTCTGCTTTCCTGCCCACTCTATCCTCAAAAGCACCTTTTTGCACTTTTGGCGCCCTCCGCAGCAAAAAAGACAAACGTCCAGCTTTTGCTGCCACAGCAAAGGTGCCAGCGGAGAAAAGTCATGCTGGTCCTCACTGCCTCCTGGAACCCCTTCAAATGCCCCACACAATTTGGCCCTCTCTGCTTTCCTGCCCACTCTATCCTCAAAAGAACCTTTTTTCACTTTTGGCGCCCTCCGCAGCAAACAAGACAAACGTCCAGCTTTTGCTGCCACAGCAAAGGGGCCAGCGGGGAAAAGTCATGCTGGTCCTCACTGCCTCCTGGAACCCCTTCGAATGCCCCACACAATTTGGCCCTCTCTGCTTTCCTGCCCACTCTATCTTCAAAAGCACCTTTTTGCACTTTTGGCGCCCTCCGCAGCAAAAAAGACAAACGTCCAGCTTTTGCTGCCACAGCAAAGGGGCCAGCGGGGAAAAGTCATGCTGGTCCTCACTGCCTCCTGGAACCCCTTCGAATGCCCCACACAATTTGGCCCTCTCTGCTTTCCTGCCGACTCTATCCTCAAAAGCACCTTTTTGCACTTTTGGCGCCCTCCGCAGCAAAAAAGACAAACGTCCATATTTTGCTGCCACAGCAAAGGTGCCAGCGGGGAAAAGTCATGCTGGTCCTCACTGCTCCTGGAACCCCTTCAAATGCCCCACACAATTTGGCCCTCTCTGCTTTCCTGCCCACTCTATCTTCAAAAGCACCTTTTTTCACTTTTGGCGCCCTCCGCAGCAAAAAAGAAAAACGTCCAGCTTTTGCTGCCACAGCAAAGGGGCCAGCGGGGAAAAGTCATGCTGGTCCTCACTGCCTCCTGGAACCCCTTCAAATGCCCCACACAATTTGGCCCTCTCTGCTTTCCTGCCCACTCTATCCTCAAAAGCACCTTTTTTCACTTTTGGCGCCCTCCGCAGCAAACAAGACAAACGTCCAGCTTTTGCTGCCACAGCAAAGGGGCCAGCGGGGAAAAGTCATGCTGGTCCTCACTGCCTCCTGGAACCCCTTCGAATGCCCCACACAATTTGGCCCTCTCTGCTTTCCTGCCGACTCTATCCTCAAAAGCACCTTTTTTCACTTTTGGCGCCCTCCGCAGCAAAAAAGACAAACGTCCAGCTTTTGCTGCCACAGCAAAGGGGCCAGCGGGGAAAAGTCATGCTGGTCCTCATTGCCTCCTGGAACCCCTTCGAATGCCCCACACAATTTGGCCCTCTCTGCATCCTGCCCACTCTATCTTCAAAAGCACCTTTTTTCACTTTTGGCGCCCTCCGCAGCAAAAAAGACAAACGTCCAGCTTTTGCTGCCACAGCAAAGGTGCCAGCGGGGAAAAGTCATGCTGGTCCTCATTGCCACCTGGAACCCCTTCGAATGCCCCACACAATTTGGCCCTCTCTGCTTTCCTGCCGACTCTATCCTCAAAAGTACCTTTTTTCACTTTTGGCGCCCTCCGCAGCAAAAAAGACAAACGTCCAGCTTTTGCTGCCACAGCAAAGGGGCCAGCGGTAAAAAGTCATGCTGGTCCTCACTGCCTCCTGGAACCCCTTCGAATGCCCCACACAATTTGGCCCTCTCTGCTTTCCTGCCCACTCTATCCTCAAAAGCACCTTTTTTTACTTTCGGCGCCCTCCGCAGCAAAAAAGACAAACGTCCAGCTTTTGCTGCCACAGCAAAGCTGCCAGCGGGGAAAAGTCATGCTGGTCCTCACTGCTCCTGGAACCCCTTCGAATGCCCCACACAATTTGGCCCTCTCTGCTTTCCTGCCCACTCTATCTTCAAAAGCACCTTTTTTCACTTTTGGCGCCCTCCGCAGCAAAAAAGAAAAACGTCCAGCTTTTGCTGCCACAGCAAAGCTTCCAGCGGGGAAAAGTCATGCTGGTCCTCACTGCCTCCTGGAACCCCTTCAAATGCCCCACACAATTTGGCCCTCTCTGCTTTCCTGCCCACTCTATCCTCAAAAGCACCTTTTTGCACTTTTGGCGCCCTCCGCAGCAAAAAAGACAAACGTCCAGCTTTTGCTGCCACAGCAAAGGTGCCAGCGGGGAAAAGTCATGCTGGTCCTCACTGCCTCCTGGAACCCCTTCAAATGCCCCACACAATTTGGCCCTCTCTGCTTTCCTGCCCACTCTATCCTCAAAAGAACCTTTTTTCACTTTTGGCGCCCTCCGCAGCAAACAAGACAAACGTCCAGCTTTTGCTGCCACAGCAAAGGGGCCAGCGGGGAAAAGTCATGCTGGTCCTCACTGCCTCCTGGAACCCCTTCGAATGCCCCACACAATTTGGCCCTCTCTGCTTTCCTGCCCACTCTATCTTCAAAAGCACCTTTTTGCACTTTTGGCGCCCTCCGCAGCAAAAAAGACAAACGTCCAGCTTTTGCTGCCACAGCAAAGGGGCCAGCGGGGAAAAGTCATGCTGGTCCTCACTGCCTCCTGGAACCCCTTCGAATGCCCCACACAATTTGGCCCTCTCTGCTTTCCTGCCGACTCTATCCTCAAAAGCACCTTTTTGCACTTTTGGCGCCCTCCGCAGCAAAAAAGACAAACGTCCATATTTTGCTGCCACAGCAAAGGTGCCAGCGGGGAAAAGTCATGCTGGTCCTCACTGCTCCTGGAACCCCTTCAAATGCCCCACACAATTTGGCCCTCTCTGCTTTCCTGCCCACTCTATCTTCAAAAGCACCTTTTTTCACTTTTGGCGCCCTCCGCAGCAAAAAAGAAAAACGTCCAGCTTTTGCTGCCACAGCAAAGGGGCCAGCGGGGAAAAGTCATGCTGGTCCTCACTGCCTCCTGGAACCCCTTCAAATGCCCCACACAATTTGGCCCTCTCTGCTTTCCTGCCCACTCTATCCTCAAAAGCACCTTTTTTCACTTTTGGCGCCCTCCGCAGCAAACAAGACAAACGTCCAGCTTTTGCTGCCACAGCAAAGGGGCCAGCGGGGAAAAGTCATGCTGGTCCTCACTGCCTCCTGGAACCCCTTCGAATGCCCCACACAATTTGGCCCTCTCTGCTTTCCTGCCGACTCTATCCTCAAAAGCACCTTTTTGCACTTTTGGCGCCCTCCGCAGCAAAAAAGACAAACGTCCAGCTTTTGCTGCCACAGCAAAGGGGCCAGCGGGGAAAAGTCATGCTGGTCCTCATTGCCTCCTGGAACCCCTTCGAATGCCCCACACAATTTGGCCCTCTCTGCATCCTGCCCACTCTATCTTCAAAAGCACCTTTTTTCACTTTTGGCGCCCTCCGCAGCAAAAAAGACAAACGTCCAGCTTTTGCTGCCACAGCAAAGGTGCCAGCGGGGAAAAGTCATGCTGGTCCTCATTGCCACCTGGAACCCCTTCGAATGCCCCACACAATTTGGCCCTCTCTGCTTTCCTGCCGACTCTATCCTCAAAAGTACCTTTTTTCACTTTTGGCGCCCTCCGCAGCAAAAAAGACAAACGTCCAGCTTTTGCTGCCACAGCAAAGGGGCCAGCGGTAAAAAGTCATGCTGGTCCTCACTGCCTCCTGGAACCCCTTCGAATGCCCCACACAATTTGGCCCTCTCTGCTTTCCTGCCCACTCTATCCTCAAAAGCACCTTTTTTTACTTTCGGCGCCCTCCGCAGCAAAAAAGACAAACGTCCAGCTTTTGCTGCCACAGCAAAGCTGCCAGCGGGGAAAAGTCATGCTGGTCCTCACTGCTCCTGGAACCCCTTCGAATGCCCCACACAATTTGGCCCTCTCTGCTTTCCTGCCCACTCTATCTTCAAAAGCACCTTTTTTCACTTTTGGCGCCCTCCGCAGCAAAAAAGAAAAACGTCCAGCTTTTGCTGCCACAGCAAAGCTTCCAGCGGGGAAAAGTCATGCTGGTCCTCACTGCCTCCTGGAACCCCTTCAAATGCCCCACACAATTTGGCCCTCTCTGCTTTCCTGCCCACTCTATCCTCAAAAGCACCTTTTTGCACTTTTGGCGCCCTCCGCAGCAAAAAAGACAAACGTCCAGCTTTTGCTGCCACAGCAAAGGTGCCAGCGGGGAAAAGTCATGCTGGTCCTCACTGCCTCCTGGAACCCCTTCAAATGCCCCACACAATTTGGCCCTCTCTGCTTTCCTGCCCACTCTATCCTCAAAAGAACCTTTTTTCACTTTTGGCGCCCTCCGCAGCAAAAAAGACAAACGTCCAGCTTTTGCTGCCACAGCAAAGGGGCCAGCGGGGAAAAGTCATGCTGGTCCTCACTGCCTCCTGGAACCCCTTCGAATGCCCCACACAATTTGGCCCTCTCTGCTTTCCTGCCCACTCTATCTTCAAAAGCACCTTTTTGCACTTTTGGCGCCCTCCGCAGCAAAAAAGACAAACGTCCAGCTTTTGCTGCCACAGCAAAGGGGCCAGCGGGGAAAAGTCATGCTGGTCCTCATTGCCTCCTGGAACCCCTTCAAATGCCCCACACAATTTGGCCCTCTCTGCTTTCCTGCCGACTCTATCCTCAAAAGCACCCTTTTGCACTTTTGGCGCCCTCCGCAGCAAAAAAGACAAACGTCCAGCTTTTGCTGCCACAGCAAAAAGGCCAGCGGGGAAAAGTCATGCTGGTCCTCACTGCCTCCTGGAACCTCTTCAAATGCCCCACACAATTTGGCCCTCTCTGCTTTCCTGCCCACTCTATCCTCAAAAGCACCTTTTTTCACTTTTGGCGCCCTCCGCAGCAAAAAAGACAAACGTCCAGCTTTTGCTGCCACAGCAAAGGGGCCAGCGGGGAAAAGTCATGCTGGTCCTCACTGCCTTCTGGAACCCCTTCAAATACCCCACACAATTTGGCCCTCTCTGCTTTCCTGCCCACTCTATCCTCAAAAGCACATTTTTCACTTTTGGCGCCCTCCGCAGCAAAAAAGACAAACGTCCAGCTTTTGCTGCCACAGCAAAGGGGCCAGCGGGGAAAAGTCATGCTGGTCCTCACTGCCTCCTGGAACCCCTTCAAATGCCCCACACAATTTGGCCCTCTCTGCTTTCCTGCCGACTCTATCCTCAAAAGCACCTTTTTGCACTTTTGGCGCCCTCCGAAGCAAAAAAGAAAAACGTCCAGCTTTTGCTGCCACAGCAAAGGGGCCAGCGGGGAAAAGTCATGCTGGTCCTCATTGCCTCCTGGAACCCCTTCAAATGCCCCACACAATTTGGCCCTCTCTGCTTTCCTGCCGACTCTATCCTCAAAAGCACCTTTTTTCACTTTTGGCGCCCTCCGCAGCAAAAAAGAAAAACGTCCAGCTTTTGCTGCCACAGCAAAAAGGCCAGCGGGGAAAAGTCATGCTGGTCCTCACTGCCTCCTGGAACCCCTTCAAATGCCCCACACAATTTGGCCCTCTCTGCTTTCCTGCCGACTCTATCCTCAAAGCACCTTTTTTCACTTTTGGCGCCCTCCGCAGCAAAAAAGACAAACGTCCAGCTTTTGCTGCCACAGCAAAGGTGCCAGTGGGGAAAAGTCATGCTGGTCCTCACTGCCTCCTGGAACCCCTTCAAATGCCCCACACAATTTGGCCCTCTCTGCTTTCCTGCCCACTCTATCCTCAAAAGCACCTTTTTGCACTTTTGGCGCCCTGCGCAGCAAAAAACACAAACGTCCAGCTTTTGCTGCCACAGCAAAGGGGCCAGCGGGGAAAAGTCATGCTGGTCCTCACTGCCTCCTGGAACCCCTTCGAATGCCCCACACAATTTGGCCCTCTCTGCTTTCTGCCGACTCTATCCTCAAAAGCACCTTTTTTCACTTTTGGCGCCCTCCGCAGCAAAAAAGACAAACGTCCAGCTTTTGCTGCCACAGCAAAGGGGCCAGCGGGGAAAAGTCATGCTGGTCCTCACTGCCTCCTGGAACCCCTTCAAATGCCCCACACAATTTGGCCCTCTCTGCTTTCCTGCCGACTCTATCCTCAAAAGCACCTTTTTTCACTTTTGGCGCCCTCCGCAGCAAAAAAGACAAACGTCCAGCTTTTGCTGCCACAGCAAAGGTGCCAGCGGGGAAAAGTCATGCTGGTCCTCACTGCCTCCTGGAACCCCTTCGAATGCCCCACACAATTTGGCCCTCTCTGCTTTCCTGCCGACTCTATCCTCAAAAGCACCTTTTTTCACTTTTGGGTCTTTCCGCAGAAAAAAGACAAACGTCCAGCTTTTGCTGCCACAGCAAAGGTGCCAGCAGGGAAAAGTCATGCTGGTCCTCACTGCCTCCTGGAACCCCTTCAAATGCCCCACACAATTTGGCCCTCTCTGCTTTCCTGCCGACTCTATCTTCAAAAGCACCTTTTTTCACTTTTGGCGCCCTCCGCAGCAAAAAAGACAAACGTCCAGCTTTTGCTGCCACAGCAAAGGTGCCAGCGGGGAAAAGTCATGCTGGTCCTCACTGCCTCCTGGAACCCCTTCGAATGCCCCACACAATTTGGCCCTCTCTGCTTTCCTGCCCACTCTATCCTCAAAAGCACCTTTATGCACTTTTGGCGCCCTCCGCAGCAAAAAAGACAAACGTCCAGCTTTTGCTGCCACAGCAAAGGGGCCAGCGGGGAAAAGTCATGCTGGTCCTCACTGCCTCCTGGAACCCCTTCGAATGCCCCACACAATTTGGCCCTCTCTGCTTTCCTGCCGACTCTAGCCTCAAAAGCACCTTTTTTCACTTTTGGCGCCCTCCGCAGCAAAAAAGACAAACGTCCAGCTTTTGCTGCCACAGCAAAGGGGCCAGCAGGGAAAAGTCATGCTGGTCCTCACTGCCTCCTGGAACCCCTTCAAATGCCCCACACAATTAGGCCCTCTCTGCTTTCCTGCCGACTCTAGCCTCAAAAGCACCTTTTTGCACTTTTGGCGCCCTCCGCAGCAAAAAAGACAAACATCCAGCTTTTGCTGCCACAGCAAAGGGGCCAGCGGGGAAAAGTCATGCTGGTCCTCACTGCCTCCTGGAACCCCTTCAAATGCCCCACACAATTTGGCCCTCTCTGCTTTCCTGCCCACTCTATCCTCAAAAGCACCTTTTTGCACTTTTGGCGCCCTCCGCAGCAAAAAAGACAAACGTCCAGCTTTTGCTGCCACAGCAAAGGGGCCAGCGGGGAAAAGTCATGCTGGTCCTCACTGCCTCCTGGAACCCCTTCAAATGCCCCACACAATTTGGCCCTCTCTGCTTTCCTGCCGACTCTATCCTCAAAAACACCTTTTTTCACTTTTGGCGCCCTCCGCAGCAAAAAAGACAAACGTCCAGCTTTTGCTGCCACAGCAAAGGGGCCAGCGGGGAAAAGTCATGCTGGTCCTCACTGCCTCCTGGAACCCCTTCGAATGCCCCACACAATTTGGCCCTCTCTGCTTTCCTGCCGACTCTATCCTCAAAAGCACCTTTTTTCACTTTTGGCGCCCTCCGCAGCAAAAAAGACAAACGTCCAGCTTTTGCTGCCACAGCAAAGGTGCCAGCGGGGAAAAGTCATGCTGGTCCTCACTGCCTCCTGGAACCCCTTCAAATGCCCCACACAATTTGGCCCTCTCTGCTTTCCTGCCCACTCTATCCTCAAAAGCACCTTTTTTCACTTTTGGCGCCCTCCGCAGCAAAAAAGACAAACGTCCAGCTTTTGCTGCCACAGCAAAGGTGCCAGCGGGGAAAAGTCATGCTGGTCCTCACTGCCTCCTGGAACCCCTTCGAATGCCCCACACAATTTGGCCCTCTCTGCTTTCCTGCCGACTCTATCCTCAAAAGCACCTTTTTTCACTTTTGGCGCCCTCCGCAGCAAAAAAGACAAACGTCCAGCTTTTGCTGCCACAGCAAAGGTGCCAGCGGGGAAAAGTCATGCTGGTCCTCACTGCCTCCTGGAACCCCTTCAAATGCCCCACACAATTTGGCCCTCTCTGCTTTCCTGCCCACTCTATCCTCAAAAGCACCTTTATGCACTTTTGGCGCCCTCCGCAGCAAAAAAGACAAACGTCCAGCTTTTGCTGCCACAGCAAAGGTGCCAGCGGGGAAAAGTCATGCTGGTCCTCACTGCCTCCTGGAACCCCTTCGAATGCCCCACACAATTTGGCCCTCTCTGCTTTCCTGCCGACTCTATCCTCAAAAGCACCTTTTTTCACTTTTGGCGCCCTCCGCAGCAAAAAAGACAAACGTCCAGCTTTTGCTGCCACAGCAAAGGGGCCAGCGGGGAAAAGTCATGCTGGTCCTCACTGCCTCCTGGAACCCCTTCAAATGCCCCACACAATTTGGCCCTCTCTGCTTTCCTGCCCACTCTAGCCTCAAAAGCACCTTTTTGCACTTTTGGCGCCCTGCGCAGCAAAAAAGACAAACGTCCAGCTTTTGCTGCCACAGCAAAGCTGCCAGCGGGGAAAAGTCATGCTGGTCCTCACTGCCTCCTGGAACCCCTTCAAATGCCCCACACAATTTGGCCCTCTCTGCTTTCCTGCCGACTCTATCCTCAAAAGCACCTTTTTTCACTTTTGGCGCCCTCCGCAGCAAAAAAGACAAACGTCCAGCTTTTGCTGCCACAGCAAAGGGGCCAGCGGGGAAAAGTCATGCTGGTCCTCACTGCCTCCTGGAACCCCTTCAAATGCCCCACACAATTTGGCCCTCTCTGCTTTCCTGCCGACTCTATCTTCAAAAGCACCTTTTTTCACTTTTGGCGCCCTCCGCAGCAAAAAAGACAAACGTCCAGCTTTTGCTGCCACAGCAAAGCTGCCAGCGGGGAAAAGTCATGCTGGTCCTCACTGCCTCCTGGAACCCCTTCAAATGCCCCACACAATTTGGCCCTCTCTGCTTTCCTGCCCACTCTATCCTCAAAAGCACCTTTTTTCACTTTTGGCGCCCTCCGCAGCAAAAAAGACAAACGTCCAGCTTTTGCATCCACAGCAAAGCTGCCAGCGGGGAAAAGTCATGCTGGTCCTCACTGCCTCCTGGAACCCCTTCAAATGCCCCACACAATTTGGCCCTCTCTGCTTTCCTGCCGACTCTATCTTCAAAAGCACCTTTTTTCACTTTTGGCGCCCTGCGCAGCAAAAAAGACAAACGTCCAGCTTTTGCTGCCACAGCAAAGCTGCCAGCGGGGAAAAGTCATGCTGGTCCTCACTGCCTCCTGGAACCCCTTCAAATGCCCCACACAATTTGGCCCTCTCTGCTTTCCTGCACACTCTATCCTCAAAAGCACCTTTTTTCACTTTTGGCGCCCTCCGCAGCAAAAAAGACAAACGTCCAGCTTTTGCTGCCACAGCAAAGGTGCCAGCGGGGAAAAGTCATGCTGGTCCTCACTGCCTCCTGGAACCCCTTCAAATGCCCCACACAATTTGGCCCTCTCTGCTTTCTGCCGACTCTATCCTCAAAAGCAACTTTTTTCACTTTTGGCGCCCTCCGCAGCAAAAAAGACAAACGTCCAGCTTTTGCTGCCACAGCAAAGGTGCCAGCGGGGAAAAGTCATGCTGGTCCTCACTGCCTCCTGGAACCCCTTCAAATGCCCCACACAATTTGGCCCTCTCTGCTTTCCTGCCCACTCTAGCCTCAAAAGCACCTTTTTTCACTTTTGGCGCCCTCCGCAGCAAAAAAGACAAACGTCCAGCTTTTGCTGCCACAGCAAAGGTGCCAGCGGGGAAAAGTCATGCTGGTCCTCACTGCCTCCTGGAACCCCTTCGAATGCCCCACACAATTTGGCCCTCTCTGCTTTCCTGCCGATTCTATCCTCAAAAGCACCTTTTTTCACTTTTGGGTCTTTCCGCAGAAAAAAGACAAACGTCCAGCTTTTGCTGCCACAGCAAAGGGGCCAGCGGGGAAAAGTCATGCTGGTCCTCACTGCCTCCTGGAACCCCTTCGAATGCCCCACACAATTTGGCCCTCTCTGCTTTCCTGCCGACTCTATCCTCAAAAGCACCTTTTTTCACTTTTGGCGCCCTCCGCAGCAAAAAAGACAAACGTCCAGCTTTTGCTGCCACAGCAAAGGGGCCAGCGGGGAAAAGTCATGCTGGTCCTCACTGCCTCCTGGAACCCCTTCAAATGCCCCACACAATTTGGCCCTCTCTGCTTTCCTGTCGACTCTATCCTCAAAAACACCTTTTTTCACTTTTGGCGCCCTCCGCAGCAAAAAAGACAAACGTCCAGCTTTTGCTGCCACAGCAAAGGGGCCAGCGGGGAAAAGTCATGCTGGTCCTCACTGCCTCCTGGAACCCCTTCGAATGCCCCACACAATTTGGCCCTCTCTGCTTTCCTGCCGACTCTATCCTCAAAAGCACCTTTTTTCACTTTTGGCGCCCTCCGCAGCAAAAAAGACAAACGTCCAGCTTTTGCTGCCACAGCAAAGGTGCCAGCGGGGAAAAGTCATGCTGGTCCTCACTGCCTCCTGGAACCCCTTCAAATGCCCCACACAATTTGGCCCTCTCTGCTTTCCTGCCCACTCTATCCTCAAAAGCACCTTTTTTCACTTTTGGCGCCCTCCGCAGCAAAAAAGACAAACGTCCAGCTTTTGCTGCCACAGCAAAGGTGCCAGCGGGGAAAAGTCATGCTGGTCCTCACTGCCTCCTGGAACCCCTTCGAATGCCCCACACAATTTGGCCCTCTCTGCTTTCCTGCCGACTCTATCCTCAAAAGCACCTTTTTTCACTTTTGGCGCCCTCCGCAGCAAAAAAGACAAACGTCCAGCTTTTGCTGCCACAGCAAAGGTGCCAGCGGGGAAAAGTCATGCTGGTCCTCACTGCCTCCTGGAACCCCTTCAAATGCCCCACACAATTTGGCCCTCTCTGCTTTCCTGCCCACTCTATCCTCAAAAGCACCTTTATGCACTTTTGGCGCCCTCCGCAGCAAAAAAGACAAACGTCCAGCTTTTGCTGCCACAGCAAAGGTGCCAGCGGGGAAAAGTCATGCTGGTCCTCACTGCCTCCTGGAACCCCTTCGAATGCCCCACACAATTTGGCCCTCTCTGCTTTCCTGCCGACTCTATCCTCAAAAGCACCTTTTTTCACTTTTGGCGCCCTCCGCAGCAAAAAAGAAAAACGTCCAGCTTTTGCTGCCACAGCAAAGGGGCCAGCGGGGAAAAGTCATGCTGGTCCTCACTGCCTCCTGGAACCCCTTCAAATGCCCCACACAATTTGGCCCTCTCTGCTTTCCTGCCCACTCTATCCTCAAAAGCACCTTTTTGCACTTTTGGCGCCCTGCGCAGCAAAAAAAGACAAACGTCCAGCTTTTGCTGCCACAGCAAAGCTGCCAGCGGGGAAAAGTCATGCTGGTCCTCACTGCCTCCTGGAACCCCTTCAAATGCCCCACACAATTTGGCCCTCTCTGCTTTCCTGCCGACTCTATCCTCAAAAGCACCTTTTTTCACTTTTGGCGCCCTCCGCAGCAAAAAAGACAAACGTCCAGCTTTTGCTGCCACAGCAAAGGGGCCAGCGGGGAAAAGTCATGCTGGTCCTCACTGCCTCCTGGAACCCCTTCAAATGCCCCACACAATTTGGCCCTCTCTGCTTTCCTGCCCACTCTATCCTCAAAAGCACCTTTTTTCACTTTTGGCGCCCTCCGCAGCAAAAAAGACAAACGTCCAGCTTTTGCTGCCACAGCAAAGCTGCCAGCGGGGAAAAGTCATGCTGGTCCTCACTGCCTCCTGGAACCCCTTCAAATGCCCCACACAATTTGGCCCTCTCTGCTTTCCTGCCGACTCTATCTTCAAAAGCACCTTTTTTCACTTTTGGCGCCCTCCGCAGCAAAAAAGACAAACGTCCAGCTTTTGCTGCCACAGCAAAGCTGCCAGCGGGGAAAAGTCATGCTGGTCCTCACTGCCTCCTGGAACCCCTTCAAATGCCCCACACAATTTGGCCCTCTCTGCTTTCCTGCACACTCTATCCTCAAAAGCACCTTTTTTCACTTTTGGCGCCCTCCGCAGCAAAAAAGACAAACGTCCAGCTTTTGCTGCCACAGCAAAGGTGCCAGCGGGGAAAAGTCATGCTGGTCCTCACTGCCTCCTGGAACCCCTTCAAATGCCCCACACAATTTGGCCCTCTCTGCTTTCTGCCGACTCTATCCTCAAAAGCACCTTTTTTCACTTTTGGCGCCCTCCGCAGCAAAAAAGACAAACGTCCAGCTTTTGCTGCCACAGCAAAGGTGCCAGCGGGGAAAAGTCATGCTGGTCCTCACTGCCTCCTGGAACCCCTTCAAATGCCCCACACAATTTGGCCCTCTCTGCTTTCCTGCCCACTCTAGCCTCAAAAGCACCTTTTTTAACTTTTGGCGCCCTCCGCAGCAAAAAAGACAAACGTCCAGCTTTTGCTGCCACAGCAAAGGTGCCAGCGGGGAAAAGTCATGCTGGTCCTCACTGCCTCCTGGAACCCCTTCGAATGCCCCACACAATTTGGCCCTCTCTGCTTTCCTGCCGATTCTATCCTCAAAAGCACCTTTTTTCACTTTTGGGTCTTTCCGCAGAAAAAAGACAAACGTCCAGCTTTTGCTGCCACAGCAAAGGGGCCAGCGGGGAAAAGTCATGCTGGTCCTCACTGCCTCCTGGAACCCCTTCGAATGCCCCACACAATTTGGCCCTCTCTGCTTTCCTGCCGACTCTATCCTCAAAAGCACCTTTTTTCACTTTTGGCGCCCTGCGCAGCAAAAAAGACAAACGTCCAGCTTTTGCTGCCACAGCAAAGCTGCCAGCGGGGAAAAGTCATGCTGGTCCTCACTGCCTCCTGGAACCCCTTCAAATGCCCCACACAATTTGGCCCTCTCTGCTTTCCTGCCCACTCTATCCTCAAAAGCACCTTTTTTCACTTTTGGCGCCCTCCGCAGCAAAAAAGACAAACGTCCAGCTTTTGCTGCCACAGCAAAGGTGCCAGCGGGGAAAAGTCATGCTGGTCCTCACTGCCTCCTGGAACCCCTTCAAATGCCCCACACAATTTGGCCCTCTCTGCTTTCCTGCCCACTCTATCTTCAAAAGCACCTTTTTTCACTTTTGGCGCCCTGCGCAGCAAAAAAGACAAACGTCCAGCTTTTGCTGCCACAGCAAAGCTGCCAGCGGGGAAAAGTCATGCTGGTCCTCACTGCCTCCTGGAACCCCTTCAAATGCCCCACACAATTTGGCCCTCTCTGCTTTCCTGCACACTCTATCCTCAAAAGCACCTTTTTTCACTTTTGGCGCCCTCCGCAGCAAAAAAGACAAACGTCCAGCTTTTGCTGCCACAGCAAAGGTGCCAGCGGGGAAAAGTCATGCTGGTCCTCACTGCCTCCTGGAACCCCTTCAAATGCCCCACACAATTTGGCCCTCTCTGCTTTCTGCCGACTCTATCCTCAAAAGCAACTTTTTTCACTTTTGGCGCCCTCCGCAGCAAAAAAGACAAACGTCCAGCTTTTGCTGCCACAGCAAAGGTGCCAGCGGGGAAAAGTCATGCTGGTCCTCACTGCCTCCTGGAACCCCTTCAAATGCCCCACACAATTTGGCCCTCTCTGCTTTCCTGCCCACTCTAGCCTCAAAAGCACCTTTTTTCACTTTTGGCGCCCTCCGCAGCAAAAAAGACAAACGTCCAGCTTTTGCTGCCACAGCAAAGGGGCCAGCGGGGAAAAGTCATGCTGGTCCTCACTGCCTCCTGGAACCCCTTCGAATGCCCCACACAATTTGGCCCTCTCTGCTTTCCTGCCGACTCTATCCTCAAAAGCACCTTTTTTCACTTTTGGCGCCCTCCGCAGCAAAAAAGACAAACGTCCAGCTTTTGATGCCACAGCAAAGGGGCCAGCGGGGAAAAGTCATGCTGGTCCTCACTGCCTCCTGGAACCCCTTCGAATGCCCCACACAATTTGGCCCTCTCTGCTTTCCTGCCCACTCTATCCTCAAAAGCACCTTTTTTCACTTTTGGCGCCCTCCGCAGCAAAAAAGACAAACGTCCAGCTTTTGCTGCCACAGCAAAGGTGCCAGCGGGGAAAAGTCATGCTGGTCCTCACTGCCTCCTGGAACCCCTTCGAATGCCCCACACAATTTGGCCCTCTCTGCTTTCCTGCCGACTCTATCCTCAAAAGCACCTTTTTTCACTTTTGGCGCCCTCCGCAGCAAAAAAGACAAACGTCCAGCTTTTGCTGCCACAGCAAAGGGGCCAGCGGGGAAAAGTCATGCTGGTCCTCACTGCCTCCTGGAACCCCTTCAAATGCCCCACACAATTTGGCCCTCTCTGCTTTCCTGCCCACTCTATCCTCAAAAGCACCTTTTTTCACTTTTGGCGCCCTCCGCAGCAAAAAAGACAAACGTCCAGCTTTTGCTGCCACAGCAAAGCTGCCAGCGGGGAAAAGTCATGCTGGTCCTCACTGCCTCCTGGAACCCCTTCAAATGCCCCACACAATTTGGCCCTCTCTGCTTTCCTGCCGACTCTATCCTCAAAAGCAACTTTTTTCACTTTTGGCGCCCTCCGCAGCAAAAAAGACAAACGTCCAGCTTTTGCTGCCACAGCAAAGGGGCCAGCGGGGAAAAGTCATGCTGGTCCTCACTGCCTCCTGGAACCCCTTCAAATGCCCCACACAATTTGGCCCTCTCTGCTTTCCTGCCGACTCTATCTTCAAAAGCACCTTTTTTCACTTTTGGCGCCCTGCGCAGCAAAAAAGACAAACGTCCAGCTTTTGCTGCCACAGCAAAGCTGCCAGCGGGGAAAAGTCATGCTGGTCCTCACTGCCTCCTGGAACCCCTTCAAATGCCCCACACAATTTGGCCCTCTCTGCTTTCCTGCCCACTCTATCCTCAAAAGCACCTTTTTTCACTTTTGGCGCCCTCCGCAGCAAAAAGACAAACGTCCAGCTTTTGCTGCCACAGCAAAGCTGCCAGCGGGGAAAAGTCATGCTGGTCCTCACTGCCTCCTGGAACCCCTTCAAATGCCCCACACAATTTGGCCCTCTCTGCTTTCCTGCCCACTCTATCCTCAAAAGCACCTTTTTTCACTTTTGGCGCCCTCCGCAGCAAAAAAGACAAACGTCCAGCTTTTGCTGCCACAGCAAAGGGGCCAGCGGGGAAAAGTCATGCTGGTCCTCACTGCCTCCTGGAACCCCTTCAAATGCCCCACACAATTTGGCCCTCTCTGCTTTCTGCCGACTCTATCCTCAAAAGCAACTTTTTTCACTTTTGGCGCCCTGCGCAGCAAAAAAGACAAACGTCCAGCTTTTGCTGCCACAGCAAAGGTGCCAGCGGGGAAAAGTCATGCTGGTCCTCACTGCCTCCTGGAACCCCTTCAAATGCCCCACACAATTTGGCCCTCTCTGCTTTCCTGCCCACTCTATCCTCAAAAGCACCTTTTTTCACTTTTGGCGCCCTCCGCAGCAAAAAAGACAAACGTCCAGCTTTTGCTGCCACAGCAAAGCTGCCAGCGGGGAAAAGTCATGCTGGTCCTCACTGCCTCCTGGAACCCCTTCGAATGCCCCACACAATTTGGCCCTCTCTGCTTTCCTGCCGACTCTATCCTCAAAAGCACCTTTTTTCTCTTTTGGGTCTTTCCGCAGAAAAAAGACAAACGTCCAGCTTTTGCTGCCACAGCAAAGGGGCCAGCGGGGAAAAGTCATGCTGGTCCTCACTGCCTCCTGGAACCCCTTCGAATGCCCCACACAATTTGGCCCTCTCTGCTTTCCTGCCGACTCTAGCCTCAAAAGCACCTTTTTTCACTTTTGGCGCCCTCCGCAGCAAAAAAGACAAACGTCCAGCTTTTGCTGCCACAGCAAAGGGGCCAGCGGGGAAAAGTCATGCTGGTCCTCACTGCCTCCTGGAACCCCTTCAAATGCCCTACACAATTTGGCCCTCTCTGCTTTCCTGCACACTCTATCCTCAAAAGCACCTTTTTTCACTTTTGGCGCCCTCCGCAGCAAAAAAGACAAACGTCCAGCTTTTGCTGCCACAGCAAAAAGGCCAGCGGGGAAAAGTCATGCTGGTCCTCACTGCCTCCTGGTACCCCTTCAAATGCCCTACACAATTTGGCCCTCTCTGCTTTCCTGCACACTCTATCCTCAAAAGCACCTTTTTTCACTTTTGGCGCCCTCCGCAGCAAAAAAGACAAACGTCCAGCTTTTGCTGCCACAGCAAAGGTGCCAGCGGGGAAAAGTCATGCTGGTCCTCACTGCCTCCTGGAACCCCTTCAAATGCCCCACACAATTTGGCCCTCTCTGCTTTCTGCCGACTCTATCCTCAAAAGCAACTTTTTTCACTTTTGGCGCCCTCCGCAGCAAAAAAGACAAACGTCCAGCTTTTGCTGCCACAGCAAAGGTGCCAGCGGGGAAAAGTCATGCTGGTCCTCACTGCCTCCTGGAACCCCTTCAAATGCCCCACACAATTTGGCCCTCTCTGCTTTCCTGCCCACTCTAGCCTCAAAAGCACCTTTTTTCACTTTTGGCGCCCTCCGCAGCAAAAAAGACAAACGTCCAGCTTTTGCTGCCACAGCAAAGGTGCCAGCGGGGAAAAGTCATGCTGGTCCTCACTGCCTCCTGGAACCCCTTCGAATGCCCCACACAATTTGGCCCTCTCTGCTTTCCTGCCGATTCTATCCTCAAAAGCATCTTTTTTCTCTTTTGGGTCTTTCCGCAGAAAAAAGACAAACGTCCAGCTTTTGCTGCCACAGCAAAGGGGCCAGCGGGGAAAAGTCATGCTGGTCCTCACTGCCTCCTGGAACCCCTTCGAATGCCCCACACAATTTGGCCCTCTCTGCTTTCCTGCCCACTCTATCCTCAAAAGCACCTTTTTTCACTTTTGGCGCCCTCCGCAGCAAAAAAGACAAACGTCCAGCTTTTGCTGCCACAGCAAAGGTGCCAGCGGGGAAAAGTCATGCTGGTCCTCACTGCCTCCTGGAACCCCTTCAAATGCCCCACACAATTTGGCCCTCTCTGCTTTCCTGCCCACTCTATCCTCAAAAGCACCTTTTTGCACTTTTGGCGCCCTCCGCAGCAAAAAAGACAAACGTCCAGCTTTTGCTGCCACAGCAAAGGTGCCAGCGGGGAAAAGTCATGCTGGTCCTCACTGCCTCCTGGAACCCCTTCAAATGCCCCACACAATTTGGCCCTCTCTGCTTTCCTGCCCACTCTATCTTCAAAAGCACCTTTTTTCACTTTTGGCGCCCTGCGCAGCAAAAAAGACAAACGTCCAGCTTTTGCTGCCACAGCAAAGCTGCCAGCGGGGAAAAGTCATGCTGGTCCTCACTGCCTCCTGGAACCCCTTCAAATGCCCCACACAATTTGGCCCTCTCTGCTTTCCTGCCGACTCTATCCTCAAAAGCACCTTTTTTCACTTTTGGCGCCCTCCGCAGCAAAAAAGACAAACGTCCAGCTTTTGCTGCCACAGCAAAGGGGCCAGCGGGGAAAAGTCATGCTGGTCCTCACTGCCTCCTGGAACCCCTTCAAATGCCCCACACAATTTGGCCCTCTCTGCTTTCCTGCCGACTCTATCTTCAAAAGCACCTTTTTTCACTTTTGGCGCCCTGCGCAGCAAAAAAGACAAACGTCCAGCTTTTGCTGCCACAGCAAAGCTGCCAGCGGGGAAAAGTCATGCTGGTCCTCACTGCCTCCTGGAACCCCTTCAAATGCCCCACACAATTTGGCCCTCTCTGCTTTCCTGCCCACTCTATCCTCAAAAGCACCTTTTTTCACTTTTGGCGCCCTCCGCAGCAAAAAAGACAAACGTCCAGCTTTTGCTGCCACAGCAAAGCTGCCAGCGGGGAAAAGTCATGCTGGTCCTCACTGCCTCCTGGAACCCCTTCAAATGCCCCACACAATTTGGCCCTCTCTGCTTTCCTGCCCACTCTATCTTCAAAAGCACCTTTTTTCACTTTTAACGCCCTGCGCAGCAAAAAAGACAAACGTCCAGCTTTTGCTGCCACAGCAAAGCTGCCAGCGGGGAAAAGTCATGCTGGTCCTCACTGCCTCCTGGAACCCCTTCAAATGCCCCACACAATTTGGCCCTCTCTGCTTTCCTGCACACTCTATCCTCAAAAGCACCTTTTTTCACTTTTGGCGCCCTCCGCAGCAAAAAAGACAAACGTCCAGCTTTTGCTGCCACAGCAAAGGGGCCAGCGGGGAAAAGTCATGCTGGTCCTCACTGCCTCCTGGAACCCCTTCAAATGCCCCACACAATTTCGCCCTCTCTGCTTTCTGCCGACTCTATCCTCAAAAGCAACTTTTTTCACTTTTGGCGCCCTCCGCAGCAAAAAAGACAAACGTCCAGCTTTTGCTGCCACAGCAAAGGTGCCAGCGGGGAAAAGTCATGCTGGTCCTCACTGCCTCCTGGAACCCCTTCAAATGCCCCACACAATTTGGCCCTCTCTGCTTTCCTGCCCACTCTATCCTCAAAAGCACCTTTTTTCACTTTTGGCGCCCTCCGCAGCAAAAAAGACAAACGTCCAGCTTTTGCTGCCACAGCAAAGGTGCCAGCGGGGAAAAGTCATGCTGGTCCTCACTGCCTCCTGGAACCCCTTCGAATGCCCCACACAATTTGGCCCTCTCTGCTTTCCTGCCGACTCTATCCTCAAAAGCACCTTTTTTCACTTTTGGGTCTTTCCGCAGAAAAAAGACAAACGTCCAGCTTTTGCTGCCACAGCAAAGGGGCCAGCGGGGAAAAGTCATGCTGGTCCTCACTGCCTCCTGGAACCCCTTCAAATGCCCCACACAATTTGGCCCTCTCTGCTTTCCTGCCGACTCTAGCCTCAAAAGCACCTTTTTTCACTTTTGGCGCCCTCCGCAGCAAAAAAGACAAACGTCCAGCTTTTGCTGCCACAGCAAAGGGGCCAGCGGGGAAAAGTCATGCTGGTCCTCACTGCCTCCTGGAACCCCTTCAAATGCCCTACACAATTTGGCCCTCTCTGCTTTCCTGCACACTCTATCCTCAAAAGCACCTTTTTTCACTTTTGGCGCCCTCCGCAGCAAAAAAGACAAACGTCCAGCTTTTGCTGCCACAACAAAAAGGCCAGCGGGGAAAAGTCATGCTGGTCCTCACTGCCTCCTGGAACCCCTTCAAATGCCCCACACAATTTGGCCCTCTCTGCTTTCCTGCCCACTCTATCCTCAAAAGCACCTTTTTTCACTTTTGGCGCCCTCCGCAGCAAAAAAGACAAACGTCCAGCTTTTGCTGCCACAGCAAAAAGGCCAGCGGGGAAAAGTCATGCTGGTCCTCACTGCCTCCTGGAACCCCTTCGAATGCCCCACACAATTTGGCCCTCTCTGCTTTCCTGCCGACTCTAGCCTCAAAAGCACCTTTTTTCACTTTTGGCGCCCTCCGCAGCAAAAAAGACAAACGTCCAGCTTTTGCTGCCACAGCAAAGGGGCCAGCGGGGAAAAGTCATGCTGGTCCTCACTGCCTCCTGGAACCCCTTCAAATGCCCCACACAATTTGGCCCTCTGTTCTTTCCTGCCGACTCTATCCTCAAAAGCACCTTTTTTCACTTTTGGCGCCCTGCCAGCAAAAAAGACAAACGTCCAGCTTTTGCTGCCACAGCAAAGGGGCCAGCGGGGAAAAGTCATGCTGGTCCTCACTGCCTCCTGGAACCCCTTCGAATGCCCCACACAATTTGGCCCTCTCTGCTTTCCTGCCGATTCTATCCTCAAAAGCACCTTTTTTCACTTTTGGGTCTTTCCGCAGAAAAAAGACAAACGTCCAGCTTTTGCTGCCACAGCGAAGGGGCCAGCGGGGAAAAGTCATGCTGGTCCTCACTGCCTCCTGGAACCCCTTCGAATGCCCCACACAATTTGGCCCTCTCTGCTTTCCTGCCGACTCTATCCTCAAAAACACCTTTTTTCACTTTTGGCGCCCTGCGCAGCAAAAAAGACAAACGTCCAGCTTTTGCTGCCACAGCAAAGGTGCCAGCGGGGAAAAGTCATGCTGGTCCTCACTGCCTATTGGAACCCCTTCAAATGCCCCACACAATTTGGCCCTCTCTGCTTTCCTGCCCACTCTATCTTCAAAAGCACCTTTTTTTCACTTTTGGCGCCTTGCGCAGCAAAAAAGACAAACGTCCAGCTTTTGCTGCCACAGCAAAAAGGCCAGCGGGGAAAAGTCATGCTGGTCCTCACTGCCTCCTGGAACCCCTTCAAATGCCCCACACAATTTGGCCCTCTCTGCTTTCCTGCACACTCTATCCTCAAAAGCACCTTTTTTCACTTTTGGCGCCCTCCGCAGCAAAAAAGACAAACGTCCAGCTTTTGCTGCCACAGCAAAGGTGCCAGCGGGGAAAAGTCATGCTGGTCCTCACTGCCTCCTGGAACCCCTTCAAATGCCCCACACAATTTGGCCCTCTCTGCTTTCTGCCGACTCTATCCTCAAAAACACCTTTTTTCACTTTTGGCGCCCTCCGCAGCAAAAAAGACAAACGTCCAGCTTTTGCTGCCACAGCAAAGGGGCCAGCGGGGAAAAGTCATGCTGGTCCTCACTGCCTCCTGGAACCCCTTCGAATGCCCCACACAATTTGGCCCTCTCTGCTTTCCTGCCCACTCTATCCTCAAAAGCACCTTTTTGCACTTTTGGCGCCCTCCGCAGCAAAAAAGACAAACGTCCAGCTTTTGCTGCCACAGCAAAGGGGCCAGCGGGGAAAAGTCATGCTGGTCCTCACTGCCTCCTGGAACCCCTTCAAATGCCCCACACAATTTGGCCCTCTCTGCTTTCCTGCCCACTCTATCCTCAAAAGCACCTTTTTTCACTTTTGGCGCCCTCCGCAGCAAAAAAGACAAACGTCCAGCTTTTGCTGCCACAGCAAAGGTGCCAGCGGGGAAAAGTCATGCTGGTCCTCACTGCCTCCTGGAACCCCTTCAAATGCCCCACACAATTTGGCCCTCTCTGCTTTCCTGCCGACTCTATCCTCAAAAGCACCTTTTTTCACTTTTGGCGCCCTCCGCAGCAAAAAAGACAAACGTCCAGCTTTTGCTGCCACAGCAAAGGGGCCAGCGGGGAAAAGTCATGCTGGTCCTCACTGCCTCCTGGAACCCCTTCAAATGCCCCACACAATTTGGCCCTCTCTGCTTTCCTGCCCACTCTATCCTCAAAAGCACCTTTTTTCACTTTTGGCGCCCTCCGCAGCAAAAAAGACAAACGTCCAGCTTTTGCTGCCACAGCAAAGCTGCCAGCGGGGAAAAGTCATGCTGGTCCTCACTGCCTCCTGGAACCCCTTCAAATGCCCCACACAATTTGGCCCTCTCTGCTTTCCTGCCGACTCTATCCTCAAAAGCACCTTTTTTCACTTTTGGCGCCCTCCGCAGCAAAAAAGACAAACGTCCAGCTTTTGCTGCCACAGCAAAGGGGCCAGCGGGGAAAAGTCATGCTGGTCCTCACTGCCTCCTGGAACCCCTTCAAATGCCCCACACAATTTGGCCCTCTCTGCTTTCCTGCCGACTCTATCTTCAAAAGCACCTTTTTTCACTTTTGGCGCCCTCCGCAGCAAAAAAGACAAACGTCCAGCTTTTGCTGCCACAGCAAAGGGGCCAGCGGGGAAAAGTCATGCTGGTCCTCACTGCCTCCTGGAACCCCTTCAAATGCCCCACACAATTTGGCCCTCTCTGCTTTCCTGCCCACTCTATCCTCAAAAGCACCTTTTTGCACTTTTGGCGCCCTCCGCAGCAAAAAAGACAAACGTCCAGCTTTTGCTGCCACAGCAAAGCTGCCAGCGGGGAAAAGTCATGCTGGTCCTCACTGCCTCCTGGAACCCCTTCAAATGCCCCACACAATTTGGCCCTCTCTGCTTTCCTGCACACTCTATCCTCAAAAGCACCTTTTTTCACTTTTGGCGCCCTCCGCAGCAAAAAAGACAAACGTCCAGCTTTTGCTGCCACAGCAAAGGGGCCAGCGGGGAAAAGTCATGCTGGTCCTCACTGCCTCCTGGAACCCCTTCAAATGCCCCACACAATTTGGCCCTCTCTGCTTTCCTGCCGACTCTATCTTCAAAAGCACCTTTTTTCACTTTTGGCGCCCTCCGCAGCAAAAAAGACAAACGTCCAGCTTTTGCTGCCACAGCAAAGGGGCCAGCGGGGAAAAGTCATGCTGGTCCTCACTGCCTCCTGGAACCCCTTCAAATGCCCCACACAATTTGGCCCTCTCTGCTTTCCTGCCCACTCTATCCTCAAAAGCACCTTTTTTCACTTTTGGCGCCCTCCGCAGCAAAAAAGACAAACGTCCAGCTTTTGCTGCCACAGCAAAGCTGCCAGCGGGGAAAAGTCATGCTGGTCCTCACTGCCTCCTGGAACCCCTTCAAATGCCCCACACAATTTGGCCCTCTCTGCTTTCCTGCCGACTCTATCTTCAAAAGCACCTTTTTTCACTTTTGGCGCCCTCCGCAGCAAAAAAGACAAACGTCCAGCTTTTGCTGCCACAGCAAAGCTGCCAGCGGGGGAAAAGTCATGCTGGTCCTCACTGCCTCCTGGAACCCCTTCAAATGCCCCACACAATTTGGCCCTCTCTGCTTTCCTGCCGACTCTATCCTCAAAAGCACCTTTTTTCACTTTTGGCGCCCTCCGCAGCAAAAAAGACAAACGTCCAGCTTTTGCTGCCACAGCAAAGGGGCCAGCGGGGAAAAGTCATGCTGGTCCTCACTGCCTCCTGGAACCCCTTCAAATGCCCCACACAATTTGGCCCTCTCTGCTTTCCTGCCGACTCTATCTTCAAAAGCACCTTTTTTCACTTTTGGCGCCCTCCGCAGCAAAAAAGACAAACGTCCAGCTTTTGCTGCCACAGCAAAGGGGCCAGCGGGGAAAAGTCATGCTGGTCCTCACTGCCTCCTGGAACCCCTTCAAATGCCCCACACAATTTGGCCCCTCTCTGCTTTCCTGCCCACTCTATCCTCAAAAGCACCTTTTTTCACTTTTGGCGCCCTCCGCAGCAAAAAAGACAAACGTCCAGCTTTTGCTGCCACAGCAAAGCTGCCAGCGGGGAAAAGTCATGCTGGTCCTCACTGCCTCCTGGAACCCCTTCAAATGCCCCACACAATTTGGCCCTCTCTGCTTTCCTGCCGACTCTATCCTCAAAAGCACCTTTTTTCACTTTTGGCGCCCTCCGCAGCAAAAAAGACAAACGTCCAGCTTTTGCTGCCACAGCAAAGGGGCCAGCGGGGAAAAGTCATGCTGGTCCTCACTGCCTCCTGGAACCCCTTCAAATGCCCCACACAATTTGGCCCTCTCTGCTTTCCTGCCGACTCTATCTTCAAAAGCACCTTTTTTCACTTTTGGCGCCCTCCGCAGCAAAAAAGACAAACGTCCAGCTTTTGCTGCCACAGCAAAGGGGCCAGCGGGGAAAAGTCATGCTGGTCCTCACTGCCTCCTGGAACCCCTTCAAATGCCCCACACAATTTGGCCCTCTCTGCTTTCCTGCCCACTCTATCCTCAAAAGCACCTTTTTTCACTTTTGGCGCCCTCCGCAGCAAAAAAGACAAACGTCCAGCTTTTGCTGCCACAGCAAAGCTGCCAGCGGGGAAAAGTCATGCTGGTCCTCACTGCCTCCTGGAACCCCTTCAAATGCCCCACACAATTTGGCCCTCTCTGCTTTCCTGCCGACTCTATCTTCAAAAGCACCTTTTTTCACTTTTGGCGCCCTGCGCAGCAAAAAAGACAAACGTCCAGCTTTTGCTGCCACAGCAAAGCTGCCAGCGGGGAAAAGTCATGCTGGTCCTCACTGCCTCCTGGAACCCCTTCAAATGCCCCACACAATTTGGCCCTCTCTGCTTTCCTGCACACTCTATCCTCAAAAGCACCTTTTTGCACTTTTGGCGCCCTCTGCAGCAAAAAAGACAAACGTCCAGCTTTTGCTGCCACAGCAAAGGTGCCAGCGGGGAAAAGTCATGCTGGTCCTCACTGCCTCCTGGAACCCCTTCAAATGCCCCCACACAATTTGGCCCTCTCTGCTTTCTGCCGACTCTATCCTCAAAAGCAACTTTTTGCAATTTTGGCGCCCTCCGCAGCAAAAAAGACAAACGTCCAGCTTTTGCTGCCACAGCAAAGGTGCCAGCGGGGAAAAGTCATGCTGGTCCTCACTGCCTCCTGGAACCCCTTCAAATGCCCCACACAATTTGGCCCTCTCTGCTTTCCTGCCCACTCTATCCTCAAAAGCACCTTTTTTCACTTTTGGCGCCCTCCGCAGCAAAAAAGACAAACGTCCAGCTTTTGCTGCCACAGCAAAGGTGCCAGCGGGGAAAAGTCATGCTGGTCCTCACTGCCTCCTGGAACCCCTTCGAATGCCCCACACAATTTGGCCCTCTCTGCTTTCCTGCCGACTCTATCCTCAAAAGCACCTTTTTTCACTTTTGGGTCTTTCCGCAGAAAAAAGACAAACGTCCAGCTTTTGCTGCCACAGCAAAGGGGCCAGCGGGGAAAAGTCATGCTGGTCCTCACTGCCTCCTGGAACCCCTTCGAATGCCCCACACAATTTGGCCCTCTCTGCTTTCCTGCCGACTCTAGCCTCAAAAGCACCTTTTTTCACTTTTGGCGCCCTCCGCAGCAAAAAAGACAAACGTCCAGCTTTTGCTGCCACAGCAAAGGGGCCAGCGGGGAAAAGTCATGCTGGTCCTCACTGCCTCCTGGAACCCCTTCAAATGCCCTACACAATTTGGCCCTCTCTGCTTTCCTGCCCACTCTATCCTCAAAAGCACCTTTTTTCACTTTTGGCGCCCTCCACAGCAAAAAAGACAAACGTCCAGCTTTTGCTGCCACAGCAAAAAGGCCAGCGGGGAAAAGTCATGCTGGTCCTCACTGCCTCCTGGAACCCCTTCAAATGCCCCACACAATTTGGCCCTCTCTGCTTTCCTGCCCACTCTATCCTCAAAAGCACCTTTTTTCACTTTTGGCGCCCTCCGCAGCAAAAAAGACAAACGTCCAGCTTTTGCTGCCACAGCAAAAAGGCCAGCGGGGAAAAGTCATGCTGGTCCTCACTGCCTCCTGGAACCCCTTCGAATGCCCCACACAATTTGGCCCTCTCTGCTTTCCTGCCGACTCTAGCCTCAAAAGCACCTTTTTTCACTTTTGGCGCCCTCCGCAGCAAAAAAGACAAACGTCCAGCTTTTGCTGCCACAGCAAAGGGGCCAGCGGGGAAAAGTCATGCTGGTCCTCACTGCCTCCTGGAACCCCTTCAAATGCCCCACACAATTTGGCCCTCTCTGCTTTCCTGCCCACTATATCCTCAAAAGCACCTTTTTTCACTTTTGGCGCCCTGCCAGCAAAAAAGACAAACGTCCAGCTTTTGCTGCCACAGCAAAGCTGCCAGCGGGGAAAAGTCATGCTGGTCCTCACTGCCTCCTGGAACCCCTTCAAATGCCCCACACAATTTGGCCCTCTCTGCTTTCCTGCCCACTCTTTCCTCAAAAGCACCTTTTTTCACTTTTGGCGCCCTCCGCAGCAAAAAAGACAAACGTCCAGCTTTTGCTGCCACAGCAAAGCTGCCAGCGGGGAAAAGTCATGCTGGTCCTCACTGCCTCCTGGAACCCCTTCAAATGCCCCACACAATTTGGCCCTCTCTGCTTTCCTGCCCACTCTATCCTCAAAAGCACCTTTTTTCACTTTTGGCGCCCTCCGCAGCAAAAAAGACAAACGTCCAGCTTTTGCTGCCACAGCAAAGGGGCCAGCGGGGAAAAGTCATGCTGGTCCTCACTGCCTCCTGGAACCCCTTCGAATGCCCCACACAATTTCGCCCTCTCTGCTTTCCTGCCCACTCTATCCTCAAAAGCACCTTTTTTCACTTTTGGCGCCCTCCGCAGCAAAAAAGACAAACGTCCAGCTTTTGCTGCCACAGCAAAGGGGCCAGCGGGGAAAAGTCATGCTGGTCCTCACTGCCTCCTGGAACCCCTTCAAATGCCCCACACAATTTGGCCCTCTCTGCTTTCCTGCCCACTCTATCCTCAAAAGAACCTTTTTGCACTTTTGGCGCCCTCCGCAGCAAAAAAGACAAACGTCCAGCTTTTGCTGCCACAGCAAAAAGGCCAGCGGGGAAAAGTCATGCTGGTCCTCACTGCCTCCTGGAACCCCTTCAAATGCCCCACACAATTTGGCCCTCTCTGCTTTCCTGCCCACTCTATCCTCAAAAGCACCTTTTTTCACTTTTGGCGCCCTCCGCAGCAAAAAAGACAAACGTCCAGCTTTTGCTGCCACAGCAAAGGGGCCAGCGGGGAAAAGTCATGCTGGTCCTCACTGCCTCCTGGAACCCCTTCGAATGCCCCACACAATTTCGCCCTCTCTGCTTTCCTGCCCACTCTATCCTCAAAAGCACCTTTTTTCACTTTTGGCGCCCTCCGCAGCAAAAAAGACAAACGTCCAGCTTTTGCTGCCACAGCAAAGGGGCCAGCGGGGAAAAGTCATGCTGGTCCTCACTGCCTCCTGGAACCCCTTCAAATGCCCCACACAATTTGGCCCTCTCTGCTTTCCTGCCCACTCTATCCTCAAAAGCACCTTTTTGCACTTTTGGCGCCCTCCGCAGCAAAAAAGACAAACGTCCATATTTTGCTGCCACAGCAAAGGTGCCAGCGGGGAAAAGTCATGCTGGTCCTCACTGCATCCTGGAACCCCTTCAAATGCCCCACACAATTTGGCCCTCTCTGCTTTCCTGCCCACTCTATCCTCAAAAGCACCTTTTTGCACTTTTGGCGCCCTCCGCAGCAAAAAAGACAAACGTCCAGCTTTTGCTGCCACAGCAAAGGGGCCAGCGGGGAAAAGTCATGCTGGTCCTCACTGCCTCCTGGAACCCCTTCAAATGCCCCACACAATTTGGCCCTCTCTGCTTTCCTGCCCACTCTATCCTCAAAAGCACCTTTTTTCACTTTTGGCGCCCTCCGCAGCAAAAAAGACAAACGTCCAGCTTTTGCTGCCACAGCAAAGGTGCCAGCGAGGAAAAGTCATGCTGGTCCTCACTGCCTCCTGGAACCCCTTCGAATGCCCCACACAATTTGGCCCTCTCTGCTTTCTTGCCGAGTCTATCCTCAAAAGCACCTTTTTTCACTTTTGGCGCCCTCCGCAGCAAAAAAGACAAACGTCCAGCTTTTGCTGCCACAGCAAAGCTGCCAGCGGGGAAAAGTCATGCTGGTCCTCACTGCCTCCTGGAACCCCTTCAAATGCCCCACACAATTTGGCCCTCTCTGCTTTCCTGCACACTCTATCCTCAAAAGCACCTTTTTTCACTTTTGGCGCCCTCCGCAGCAAAAAAGACAAACGTCCAGCTTTTGCTGCCACAGCAAAGGGGCCAGCGGGGAAAAGTCATGCTGGTCCTCACTGCCTCCTGGAACCCCTTCGAATGCCCCACACAATTTCGCCCTCTCTGCTTTCCTGCCCACTCTATCCTCAAAAGCACCTTTTTTCACTTTTGGCGCCCTCCGCAGCAAAAAAGACAAACGTCCAGCTTTTGCTGCCACAGCAAAGGGGCCAGCGGGGAAAAGTCATGCTGGTCCTCACTGCCTCCTGGAACCCCTTCAAATGCCCCACACAATTTGGCCCTCTCTGCTTTCCTGCCCACTCTATCCTCAAAAGCACCTTTTTGCACTTTTGGCGCCCTCCGCAGCAAAAAAGACAAACGTCCAGCTTTTGCTGCCACAGCAAAAAGGCCAGCGGGGAAAAGTCATGCTGGTCCTCACTGCCTCCTGGAACCCCTTCAAATGCCCCACACAATTTGGCCCTCTCTGCTTTCCTGCCCACTCTATCCTCAAAAGCACCTTTTTTCACTTTTGGCGCCCTCCGCAGCAAAAAAGACAAACGTCCAGCTTTTGCTGCCACAGCAAAGGGGCCAGCGGGGAAAAGTCATGCTGGTCCTCACTGCCTCCTGGAACCCCTTCGAATGCCCCACACAATTTCGCCCTCTCTGCTTTCCTGCCCACTCTATCCTCAAAAGCACCTTTTTTCACTTTTGGCGCCCTCCGCAGCAAAAAAGACAAACGTCCAGCTTTTGCTGCCACAGCAAAGGGGCCAGCGGGGAAAAGTCATGCTGGTCCTCACTGCCTCCTGGAACCCCTTCAAATGCCCCACACAATTTGGCCCTCTCTGCTTTCCTGCCCACTCTATCCTCAAAAGCACCTTTTTGCACTTTTGGCGCCCTCCGCAGCAAAAAAGACAAACGTCCATATTTTGCTGCCACAGCAAAGGTGCCAGCGGGGAAAAGTCATGCTGGTCCTCACTGCATCCTGGAACCCCTTCAAATGCCCCACACAATTTGGCCCTCTCTGCTTTCCTGCCCACTCTATCCTCAAAAGCACCTTTTTGCACTTTTGGCGCCCTCCGCAGCAAAAAAGACAAACGTCCAGCTTTTGCTGCCACAGCAAAGGGGCCAGCGGGGAAAAGTCATGCTGGTCCTCACTGCCTCCTGGAACCCCTTCAAATGCCCCACACAATTTGGCCCTCTCTGCTTTCCTGCCCACTCTATCCTCAAAAGCACCTTTTTGCACTTTTGGCGCCCTCCGCAGCAAAAAAGACAAACGCCCAGCTTTTGCTGCCACAGCAAAGGTGCCAGCGAGGAAAAGTCATGCTGGTCCTCACTGCCTCCTGGAACCCCTTCAAATGCCCCACACAATTTGGCCCTCTCTGCTTTCCTGCCCACTCTATCTTCAAAAGCACCTTTTTTCACTTTTGGCGCCCTGCGCAGCAAAAAAGACAAACGTCCAGCTTTTGCTGCCACAGCAAAGCTGCCAGCGGGGAAAAGTCATGCTGGTCCTCATTGCCTCCTGGAACCCCTTCAAATGCCCCAAACAATTTGGCCCTCTCTGCTTTCCTGCACACTCTATCCTCAAAAGCACCTTTTTTCACTTTTGGCGCCCTCCGCAGCAAAAAAGACAAACGTCCAGCTTTTGCTGCCACAGCAAAGGGGCCAGCGGGGAAAAGTCATGCTGGTCCTCACTGCCTCCTGGAACCCCTTCAAATGCCCCACACAATTTGGCCCTCTCTGCTTTCTGCCGACTCTATCCTCAAAAGCAACTTTTTGCAATTTTGGCGCCCTCCGCAGCAAAAAAGACAAACGTCCAGCTTTTGCTGCCACAGCAAAGGTGCCAGCGGGGAAAAGTCATGCTGGTCCTCACTGCCTCCTGGAACCCCTTCAAATGCCCCACACAATTTGGCCCTCTCTGCTTTCCTGCCCACTCTATCCTCAAAAGCACCTTTTTTCACTTTTGGCGCCCTCCGCAGCAAAAAAGACAAACGTCCAGCTTTTGCTGCCACAGCAAAGGTGCCAGCGGGGAAAAGTCATGCTGGTCCTCACTGCCTCCTGGAACCCCTTCGAATGCCCCACACAATTTGGCCCTCTCTGCTTTCCTGCCGACTCTATCCTCAAAAGCACCTTTTTTCACTTTTGGGTCTTTCCGCAGAAAAAAGACAAACGTCCAGCTTTTGCTGCCACAGCAAAGGGGCCAGCGGGGAAAAGTCATGCTGGTCCTCACTGCCTCCTGGAACCCCTTCGAATGCCCCACACAATTTGGCCCTCTCTGCTTTCCTGCCGACTCTAGCCTCAAAAGCACCTTTTTTCACTTTTGGCGCCCTCCGCAGCAAAAAAGACAAACGTCCAGCTTTTGCTGCCACAGCAAAGGGGCCAGCGGGAAAAGTCATGCTGGTCCTCACTGCCTCCTGGAACCCCTTCAAATGCCCTACACAATTTGGCCCTCTCTGCTTTCCTGCACACTCTATCCTCAAAAGAACCTTTTTTCACTTTTGGCGCCCTCCGCAGCAAAAAAGACAAACGTCCAGCTTTTGCTGCCACATCAAAAAGGCCAGCGGGGAAAAGTCATGCTGGTCCTCACTGCCTCCTGGAACCCCTTCAAATGCCCCACACAATTTGGCCCTCTCTGCTTTCCTGCCCACTCTATCCTCAAAAGCACCTTTTTTCACTTTTGGCGCCCTCCGCAGCAAAAAAGACAAACGTCCAGCTTTTGCTGCCACAGCAAAAAGGCCAGCGGGGAAAAGTCATGCTGGTCCTCACTGCCTCCTGGAACCCCTTCGAATGCCCCACACAATTTGGCCCTCTCTGCTTTCCTGCCGACTCTAGCCTCAAAAGCACCTTTTTTCACTTTTGGCGCCCTCCGCAGCAAAAAAGACAAACGTCCAGCTTTTGCTGCCACAGCAAAGGGGCCAGCGGGGAAAAGTCATGCTGGTCCTCACTGCCTCCTGGAACCCCTTCAAATGCCCCACACAATTTGGCCCTCTCTGCTTTCCTGCCGACTCTATCCTCAAAAGCACCTTTTTTCACTTTTGGCGCCCTGCCAGCAAAAAAGACAAACGTCCAGCTTTTGCTGCCACAGCAAAGCTGCCAGCGGGGAAAAGTCATGCTGGTCCTCACTGCCTCCTGGAACCCCTTCAAATGCCCCACACAATTTGGCCCTCTCTGCTTTCCTGCCCACTCTATCCTCAAAAGCACCTTTTTTCACTTTTGGCGCCCTCCGCAGCAAAAAAGACAAACGTCCAGCTTTTGCTGCCACAGCAAAAAGGCCAGCGGGGAAAAGTCATGCTGGTCCTCACTGCCTCCTGGAACCCCTTCAAATGCCCCACACAATTTGGCCCTCTCTGCTTTCCTGCCCACTCTATCCTCAAAAGCACCTTTTTTCACTTTTGGCGCCCTCCGCAGCAAAAAAGACAAACGTCCAGCTTTTGCTGCCACAGCAAAGGGGCCAGCGGGGAAAAGTCATGCTGGTCCTCACTGCCTCCTGGAACCCCTTCGAATGCCCCACACAATTTCGCCCTCTCTGCTTTCCTGCCCACTCTATCCTCAAAAGCACCTTTTTTCACTTTTGGCGCCCTCCGCAGCAAAAAAGACAAACGTCCAGCTTTTGCTGCCACAGCAAAGGGGCCAGCGGGGAAAAGTCATGCTGGTCCTCACTGCCTCCTGGAACCCCTTCAAATGCCCCACACAATTTGGCCCTCTCTGCTTTCCTGCCCACTCTATCCTCAAAAGCACCTTTTTGCACTTTTGGCGCCCTCCGCAGCAAAAAAGACAAACGTCCAGCTTTTGCTGCCACAGCAAAAAGGCCAGCGGGGAAAAGTCATGCTGGTCCTCACTGCCTCCTGGAACCCCTTCAAATGCCCCACACAATTTGGCCCTCTCTGCTTTCCTGCCCACTCTATCCTCAAAAGCACCTTTTTTCACTTTTGGCGCCCTCCGCAGCAAAAAAGACAAACGTCCAGCTTTTGCTGCCACAGCAAAGGGGCCAGCGGGGAAAAGTCATGCTGGTCCTCACTGCCTCCTGGAACCCCTTCGAATGCCCCACACAATTTCGCCCTCTCTGCTTTCCTGCCCACTCTATCCTCAAAAGCACCTTTTTTCACTTTTGGCGCCCTCCGCAGCAAAAAAGACAAACGTCCAGCTTTTGCTGCCACAGCAAAGGGGCCAGCGGGGAAAAGTCATGCTGGTCCTCACTGCCTCCTGGAACCCCTTCAAATGCCCCACACAATTTGGCCCTCTCTGCTTTCCTGCCCACTCTATCCTCAAAAGCACCTTTTTGCACTTTTGGCGCCCTCCGCAGCAAAAAAGACAAACGTCCATATTTTGCTGCCACAGCAAAGGTGCCAGCGGGGAAAAGTCATGCTGGTCCTCACTGCATCCTGGAACCCCTTCAAATGCCCCACACAATTTGGCCCTCTCTGCTTTCCTGCCCACTCTATCCTCAAAAGCACCTTTTTGCACTTTTGGCGCCCTCCGCAGCAAAAAAGACAAACGTCCAGCTTTTGCTGCCACAGCAAAGGGGCCAGCGGGGAAAAGTCATGCTGGTCCTCACTGCCTCCTGGAACCCCTTCAAATGCCCCCCACAATTTGGCCCTCTCTGCTTTCCTGCCCACTCTATCCTCAAAAGCACCTTTTTTCACTTTTGGCGCCCTCCGCAGCAAAAAAGACAAACGTCCAGCTTTTGCTGCCACAGCAAAGGTGCCAGCGAGGAAAAGTCATGCTGGTCCTCACTGCCTCCTGGAACCCCTTCAAATGCCCCACACAATTTGGCCCTCTCTGCTTTCCTGCCCACTCTATCTTCAAAAGCACCTTTTTTCACTTTTGGCGCCCTGCGCAGCAAAAAAGACAAACGTCCAGCTTTTGCTGCCACAGCAAAGCTGCCAGCGGGGAAAAGTCATGCTGGTCCTCATTGCCTCCTGGAACCCCTTCAAATGCCCCACACAATTTGGCCCTCTCTGCTTTCCTGCCCACTCTAGCCTCAAAAGCACCTTTTTTCACTTTTGGCGCCCTCCGCAGCAAAAAAGACAAACGTCCAGCTTTTGCTGCCACAGCAAAAAGGCCAGCGGGGAAAAGTCATGCTGGTCCTCACTGCCTCCTGGAACCCCTTCGAATGCCCCACACAATTTGGCCCTCTCTGCTTTCCTGCCCACTCTATCCTCAAAAGCACCTTTTTGCACTTTTGGCGCCCTCCGCAGCAAAAAAGACAAACGTCCAGCTTTTGCTGCCACAGCAAAGGGGCCAGCGGGGAAAAGTCATGCTGGTCCTCACTGCCTCCTGGAACCCCTTCAAATGCCCCACACAATTTGGCCCTCTCTGCTTTCCTGCCCACTCTATCCTCAAAAGCACCTTTTTTCACTTTTGGCTCCCTCCGCAGCAAAAAAGACAAACGTCCAGCTTTTGCTGCCACAGCAAAGGGGCCAGCGGGGAAAAGTCATGCTGGTCCTCACTGCCTCCTGGAACCCCTTCGAATGCCCCACACAATTTGGCCCTCTCTGCTTTCCTGCCGACTCTATCCTCAAAAGCACCTTTTTTCACTTTTGGCGCCCTCCGCAGCAAAAAAGACAAACGTCCAGCTTTTGCTGCCACAGCAAAGGGGCCAGCGGGGAAAAGTCATGCTGGTCCTCACTGCCTCCTGGAACCCCTTCAAATGCCCCACACAATTTGGCCCTCTCTGCTTTCCTGCCGACTCTATCCTCAAAAGCACCTTTTTTCACTTTTGGCGCCCTCCGCAGCAAAAAAGACAAACGTCCAGCTTTTGCTGCCACAGCAAAGCTGCCAGCGGGGAAAAGTCATGCTGGTCCTCACTGCCTCCTGGAACCCCTTCGAATGCCCCACACAATTTGGCCCTCTCTGCTTTCCTGCCGACTCTATCCTCAAAAGCACCTTTTTTCACTTTTGGCGCCCTCCGCAGCAAAAAAGACAAACGTCCAGCTTTTGCTGCCACAGCAAAGGGGCCAGCGGGGAAAAGTCATGCTGGTCCTCACTGCCTCCTGGAACCCCTTCGAATGCCCCACACAATTTGGCCCTCTCTGCTTTCCTGCCGACTCTATCCTCAAAAGCACCTTTTTTCACTTTTGGCGCCCTCCGCAGCAAAAAAGACAAACGTCCAGCTTTTGCTGCCACAGCAAAAAGGCCAGCGGGGAAAAGTCATGCTGGTCCTCACTGCCTCCTGGAACCCCTTCAAATGCCCCACACAATTTGGCCCTCTCTGCTTTCCTGCCCACTCTATCCTCAAAAGCACCTTTTTGCACTTTTGGCGCACTCCGCAGCAAAAAAGACAAACGTCCAGCTTTTGCTGCCACAGCAAAGGGGCCAGCGGGGAAAAGTCATGCTGGTCCTCACTGCCTCCTGGAACCCCTTCAAATGCCCCACACAATTTGGCCCTCTCTGCTTTCCTGCCCACTCTATCCTCAAAAGCACCTTTTTTCACTTTTGGCGCCCTCCGCAGCAAAAAAGACAAACGTCCATATTTTGCTGCCACAGCAAAGGTGCCAGCGGGGAAAAGTCATGCTGGTCCTCACTGCATCCTGGAACCCCTTCAAATGCCCCACACAATTTGGCCCTCTCTGCTTTCCTGCCCACTCTATCCTCAAAAGCACCTTTTTGCACTTTTGGCGCCCTCCGCAGCAAAAAAGACAAACGTCCAGCTTTTGCTGCCACAGCAAAGGGGCCAGCGGGGAAAAGTCATGCTGGTCCTCACTGCCTCCTGGAACCCCTTCAAATGCCCCCCACAATTTGGCCCTCTCTGCTTTCCTGCCCACTCTATCCTCAAAAGCACCTTTTTTCACTTTTGGCGCCCTCCGCAGCAAAAAAGACAAACGTCCAGCTTTTGCTGCCACAGCAAAGGTGCCAGCGAGGAAAAGTCATGCTGGTCCTCACTGCCTCCTGGAACCCCTTCAAATGCCCCACACAATTTGGCCCTCTCTGCTTTCCTGCCCACTCTATCTTCAAAAGCACCTTTTTTCACTTTTGGCGCCCTGCGCAGCAAAAAAGACAAACGTCCAGCTTTTGCTGCCACAGCAAAGCTGCCAGCGGGGAAAAGTCATGCTGGTCCTCATTGCCTCCTGGAACCCCTTCAAATGCCCCACACAATTTGGCCCTCTCTGCTTTCCTGCCCACTCTAGCCTCAAAAGCACCTTTTTTCACTTTTGGCGCCCTCCGCAGCAAAAAAGACAAACGTCCAGCTTTTGCTGCCACAGCAAAAAGGCCAGCGGGGAAAAGTCATGCTGGTCCTCACTGCCTCCTGGAACCCCTTCGAATGCCCCACACAATTTGGCCCTCTCTGCTTTCCTGCCCACTCTATCCTCAAAAGCACCTTTTTGCACTTTTGGCGCCCTCCGCAGCAAAAAAGACAAACGTCCAGCTTTTGCTGCCACAGCAAAGGGGCCAGCGGGGAAAAGTCATGCTGGTCCTCACTGCCTCCTGGAACCCCTTCAAATGCCCCACACAATTTGGCCCTCTCTGCTTTCCTGCCGACTCTATCCTCAAAAGCACCTTTTTTCACTTTCGGCTCCCTCCGCAGCAAAAAAGACAAACGTCCAGCTTTTGCTGCCACAGCAAAGGGGCCAGCGGGGAAAAGTCATGCTGGTCCTCACTGCCTCCTGGAACCCCTTCGAATGCCCCACACAATTTGGCCCTCTCTGCTTTCCTGCCGACTCTATCCTCAAAAGCACCTTTTTTCACTTTTGGCGCCCTCCGCAGCAAAAAAGACAAACGTCCAGCTTTTGCTGCCACAGCAAAGGGGCCAGCGGGGAAAAGTCATGCTGGTCCTCACTGCCTCCTGGAACCCCTTCAAATGCCCCACACAATTTGGCCCTCTCTGCTTTCCTGCCGACTCTATCCTCAAAAGCACCTTTTTTCACTTTTGGCGCCCTCCGCAGCAAAAAAGACAAACGTCCAGCTTTTGCTGCCACAGCAAAGCTGCCAGCGGGGAAAAGTCATGCTGGTCCTCACTGCCTCCTGGAACCCCTTCGAATGCCCCACACAATTTGGCCCTCTCTGCTTTCCTGCCGACTCTATCCTCAAAAGCACCTTTTTTCACTTTTGGCGCCCTCCGCAGCAAAAAAGACAAACGTCCAGCTTTTGCTGCCACAGCAAAGGGGCCAGCGGGGAAAAGTCATGCTGGTCCTCACTGCCTCCTGGAACCCCTTCGAATGCCCCACACAATTTGGCCCTCTCTGCTTTCCTGCCGACTCTATCCTCAAAAGCACCTTTTTTCACTTTTGGCGCCCTCCGCAGCAAAAAAGACAAACGTCCAGCTTTTGCTGCCACAGCAAAAAGGCCAGCGGGGAAAAGTCATGCTGGTCCTCACTGCCTCCTGGAACCCCTTCAAATGCCCCACACAATTTGGCCCTCTCTGCTTTCCTGCCCACTCTATCCTCAAAAGCACCTTTTTGCACTTTTGGCGCACTCCGCAGCAAAAAAGACAAACGTCCAGCTTTTGCTGCCACAGCAAAGGGGCCAGCGGGGAAAAGTCATGCTGGTCCTCACTGCCTCCTGGAACCCCTTCAAATGCCCCACACAATTTGGCCCTCTCTGCTTTCCTGCCGACTCTATCCTCAAAAGCACCTTTTTTCACTTTTGGCGCCCTCCGCAGCAAAAAAGACAAACGTCCAGCTTTTGCTGCCACAGCAAAGGGGCCAGCGGGGAAAAGTCATGCTGGTCCTCACTGCCTCCTGGAACCCCTTCGAATGCCCCACACAATTTGGCACTCTCTGCTTTCCTGCCGACTCTATCCTCAAAAGCACCTTTTTGCACTTTTGGCGCCCTCCGCAGCAAAAAAGACAAACGTCCAGCTTTTGCTGCCACAGCAAAGGGGCCAGCGGGGAAAAGTCATGCTGGTCCTCACTGCCTCCTGGAACCCCTTCAAATGCCCCACACAATTTGGCCCTCTCTGCTTTCCTGCCGACTCTATCCTCAAAAGCACCTTTTTGCACTTTTGGCGCCCTCCGCAGCAAAAAAGACAAACGTCCAGCTTTTGCTGCCACAGCAAAGGTGCCAGCGTGGAAAAGTCATGCTGGTCCTCACTGCCTCCTGGAACCCCTTCGAATGCCCCACACAATTTGGCCCTCTCTGCTTTCCTGCCGACTCTAGCCTCAAAAGCACCTTTTTTCACTTTTGGCGCCCTCCGCAGCAAAAAAGACAAACGTCCAGCTTTTGCTGCCACAGCAAAGGGGCCAGCGGGGAAAAGTCATGCTGGTCCTCACTGCCTCCTGGAACCCCTTCAAATGCCCCACACAATTTGGCCCTCTCTGCTTTCCTGCCGACTCTATCCTCAAAAGCACCTTTTTGCACTTTTGGCGCCCTCCGCAGCAAAAAAGACAAACGTCCAGCTTTTGCTGCCACAGCAAAGGGGCCAGCGGGGAAAAGTCATGCTGGTCCTCACTGCCTCCTGGAACCCCTTCAAATGCCCCACACAATTTGGCCCTCTCTGCTTTCCTGCCGACTCTATCCTCAAAAGCACCTTTTTGCACTTTTGGCTCCCTCCGCAGCAAAAAAGACAAACGTCCAGCTTTTGCTGCCACAGCAAAGGGGCCAGCGGGGAAAAGTCATGCTGGTCCTCACTGCCTCCTGGAACCCCTTCGAATGCCCCACACAATTTGGCCCTCTCTGCTTTCCTGCCGACTCTATCCTCAAAAGCACCTTTTTTCACTTTTGGCGCCCTCCGCAGCAAAAAAGACAAACGTCCAGCTTTTGCTGCCACAGCAAAGCAAAGGGGGCCAGCGGGGAAAAGTCATGCTGGTCCTCTCTGCCTCCTGGAACCCCTTCAAATGCCCCACACAATTTGGCCCTCTCTGCTTTCTGCCGACTCTATCCTCAAAAGCACCTTTTTTCACTTTTGGCGCCCTCCGCAGCAAAAAAGACAAACGTCCAGCTTTTGCTGCCACAGCAAAGCTGCCAGCGGGGAAAAGTCATGCTGGTCCTCACTGCTCCTGGAACCCCTTCGAATGCCCCACACAATTTGGCCCTCTCTGCTTTCCTGCCGACTCTATCCTCAAAAGCACCTTTTTTCACTTTTGGCGCCCTCCGCAGCAAAAAAGACAAACGTCCAGCTTTTGCTGCCACAGCAAGGGGCCAGCGGGGAAAAGTCATGCTGGTCCTCACTGCCTCCTGGAACCCCTTCGAATGCCCACACAATTTGGCCCTCTCTGCTTTCCTGCCGACTCTATCCTCAAAAGCACCTTTTTTCACTTTTGGCGCCCTCCGCAGCAAAAAAGACAAACGTCCATCTTTTGCTGCCACAGCAAAGGTGCCAGCGGGGAAAAGTCATGCTGGTCCTCACTGCCTCCTGGAACCCCTTCAAATGCCCCACACAATTTGGCCCTCTCTGCTTTCCTGCCGACTCTAGCCTCAAAAGCACCTTTTTGCACTTTTGGCGCCCTCCGCAGCAAAAAGACAAACGTCCAGCTTTTGCTGCCACAGCAAAGGGGCCAGCGGGGAAAAGTCATGCTGGTCCTCACTGCCTCCTGGAACCCCTTCAAATGCCCGCACAATTTGGCCCTCTCTGCTTTCCTGCCCACTCTATCCTCAAAAGCACCTTTTTTCACTTTTGGCGCCCTCCGCAGCAAAAAAGACAAACGTCCAGCTTTTGCTGCCACAGCAAAGGTGCCAGCGGGGAAAAGTCATGCTGGTCCTCACTGCCTCCTGGAACCCCTTCAAATGCCCCACACAATTTGGCCCTCTCTGCTTTCTGCCGACTCTATCTTCAAAAGCACCTTTTTTCACTTTTGTGCGCCCTGCGCAGCAAAAAAGACAAACGTCCAGCTTTTGCTGCCACAGCAAAGCTGCCAGCGGGGAAAAGTCATGCTGGTCCTCATTGCCTCCTGGAACCCCTTCAAATGCCCCACACAATTTTGCCCCTCTCTGCTTTCCTGCCGACTCTATCCTCAAAAGCACCTTTTTTCACTTTTGGCGCCCTCCCAGCAAAAAAGACAAACGTCCAGCTTTTGCTGCCACAGCAAAAAGGCCAGCGGGGAAAAGTCATGCTGGTCCTCACTGCCTCCTGGAACCCCTTCAAATGCCCCACACAATTTGGCCCTCTCTGCTTTCCTGCCCACTCTATCCTCAAAAGCACCTTTTTGCACTTTTGGCGCACTCCGCAGCAAAAAAGACAAACGTCCAGCTTTTGCTGCCACAGCAAAGGGGCCAGGGGGAAAAGTCATGCTGGTCCTCACTGCCCTCCTGGAACCCCTTCAAATGCCCCACACAATTTGGCCCTCTCTGCTTTCCTGCCGACTCTAGCCTCAAAAGCACCTTTTTTCACTTTTGGCGCCCTCCGCAGCAAAAAAGACAAACGTCCAGCTTTTGCTGCCACAGCAAAGGGGCCAGCGGGGAAAAGTCATGCTGGTCCTCACTGCCTCCTGGAACCCCTTCGAATGCCCCACACAATTTGGCCCTCTCTGCTTTCCTGCCGACTCTATCCTCAAAAGCACCTTTTTTCACTTTTGGCGCCCTCCGCAGCAAAAAAGACAAACGTCCAGCTTTTGCTGCCACAGCAAAGGTGCCAGCGTGGAAAAGTCATGCTGGTCCTCACTGCCTCCTGGAACCCCTTCGAATGCCCCACACAATTTGGCCCTCTCTTCTTTCCTGCCGACTCTAGCCTCAAAAGCACCTTTTTCACTTTTGGCGCCCTCCGCAGCAAAAAAGACAAACGTCCAGCTTTTGCTGCCACAGCAAAGCTGCCAGCGGGGAAAAGTCATGCTGGTCCTCACTGCCTCCTGGAACCCCTTCGAATGCCCCACACAATTTGGCCCTCTCTGCTTTCCTGCCGACTCTATCCTCAAAAGCACCTTTTTGCACTTTTGGCGCCCTCCGCAGCAAAAAAGACAAACGTCCAGCTTTTGCTGCCACAGCAAAGCTGCCAGCGGGGAAAAGTCATGCTTGGTCCTCACTGCCTCCTGGAACCCCTTCAAATGCCCCACACAATTTGGCCCTCTCTGCTTTCCTGCCGACTCTATCCTCAAAAGCACCTTTTTGCACTTTTGGGCGCCCCTCCGCAGCAAAAAAGACAAACGTCCAGCTTTTGCTGCCACAGCAAAGCTGCCAGCGGGGAAAAAGTCATGCTGGTCCTCACTGCCTCCTGGAACCCCTTCGAATGCCCCACACAATTTGGCCCTCTCTGCTTTCCTGCCGACTCTATCCTCAAAAGCACCTTTTTTCACTTTTTGGCGCCCTCCGCAGCAAAAAAGACAAACGTCCATCTTTTGCTGCCACAGCAAAGGGGCCAGCGGGAAAAGTCATGCTGGTCCTCACTGCCTCCTGGAACCCCTTCGAATGCCCCACACAATTTGGCCCTCTCTGCTTTCCTGCCGACTCTATCCTCAAAAGCACCTTTTTTCACTTTTGGCGCCCTCCGCAGCAAAAAAGACAAACGTCCAGCTTTTGCTGCCACAGCAAAGCTGCCAGCGGGGAAAAGTCATGCTGGTCCTCACTGCCTCCTGGAACCCCTTCGAATGCCCCACACAATTTGGCCCTCTCTGCTTTCCTGCCGACTCTATCCTCAAAAGCACCTTTTTTCACTTTTGGCGCCCTCCGCAGCAAAAAAGACAAACGTCCATCTTTTGCTGCCACAGCAAAGGGGCCAGCGGGGAAAAGTCATGCTGGTCCTCACTGCCTCCTGGAACCCCTTCGAATGCCCCACACAATTTGGCCCTCTCTGCTTTCCTGCCGACTCTATCCTAAAAAACACCTTTTTTCACTTTTGGCGCCCTCCGCAGCAAAAAAGACAAACGTCCAGCTTTTGCTGCCACAGCAAAGGGGCAGCGGGGAAAAGTCATGCTGGTCCTCACTGCCTCCTGGAACCCCTTCGAATGCCCCACACAATTTCGCCCTCTCTGCTTTCCTGCCCACTCTATCCTCAAAAGCACCTTTTTTCACTTTTGGCGCCCCTCCGCAGCAAAAAAGACAAACGTCCAGCTTTTGCTGCCACAGCAAAGGGGCCAGCGGGGAAAAGTCATGCTGGTCCTCACTGCCTCCTGGAACCCTTCAAATGCCCACACAATTTGGCCCTCTCTGCTTTCCTGCCCACTCTATCCTCAAAAGCACCTTTTTGCACTTTTGGCGCCCTCCGCAGCAAAAAAGACAAACGTCCAGCTTTTTGCTGCCACAGCAAAAAGGCCAGCGGGGAAAAGTCATGCTGGTCCTCACTGCCTCCTGGAACCCCTTCAAATGCCCCACACAATTTGGCCCTCTCTGCTTTCCTGCCCACTCTATCCTCAAAAGCACCTTTTTTCACTTTTGGCGCCCTCCGCAGCAAAAAAGACAAACGTCCAGCTTTTGCTGCCACAGCAAAGGGGCCAGCGGGGAAAAGTCATGCTGGTCCTCACTGCCTCCTGGAACCCCTTCGAATGCCCCACACAATTTCGCCCTCTCTGCTTTCCTGCCCACTCTATCCTCAAAAGCACCTTTTTTCACTTTTGGCGCCCTCCGCAGCAAAAAAGACAAACGTCCAGCTTTTGCTGCCACAGCAAAGGGGCCAGCGGGGAAAAGTCATGCTGGTCCTCACTGCCTCCTGGAACCCCTTCAAATGCCCCACACAATTTGGCCCTCTCTGCTTTCCTGCCCACTCTATCCTCAAAAGCACCTTTTTGCACTTTTGGCGCCCTCCGCAGCAAAAAAGACAAACGTCCATATTTTGCTGCCACAGCAAAGGTGCCAGCGGGAAAAGTCATGCTGGTCCTCACTGCATCCTGGAACCCCTTCAAATGCCCCACACAATTTGGCCCTCTCTGCTTTCCTGCCCACTCTATCCTCAAAAGCACCTTTTTGCACTTTTGGCGCCCTCCGCAGCAAAAAAGACAAACGTCCAGCTTTTGCTGCCACAGCAAAGGGGCCAGCGGGGAAAAGTCATGCTGGTCCTCACTGCCTCCTGGAACCCTTCAAATGCCCCCCACAATTTGGCCCTCTCTGCTTTCCTGCCCACTCTATCCTCAAAAGCACCTTTTTTCACTTTTGGCGCCCTCCGCAGCAAAAAAGACAAACGTCCAGCTTTTGCTGCCACAGCAAAGGGGCCAGCGAGGAAAAGTCATGCTGGTCCTCACTGCCTCCTGGAACCCCTTCAAATGCCCCACACAATTTGGCCCTCTCTGCTTTCCTGCCCACTCTATCTTCAAAAGCACCTTTTTTCACTTTTGGCGCCCTGCGCAGCAAAAAAGACAAACGTCCAGCTTTTGCTGCCACAGCAAAGCTGCCAGCGGGGAAAAGTCATGCTGGTCCTCATTGCCTCCTGGAACCCCTTCAAATGCCCCACACAATTTGGCCCCTCTCTGCTTTCCTGCCCACTCTAGCCTCAAAAGCACCTTTTTTCACTTTTGGCGCCCTCCGCAGCAAAAAAGACAAACGTCCAGCTTTTGCTGCCACAGCAAAAAGGCCAGCGGGGAAAAGTCATGCTGGTCCTCACTGCCTCCTGGAACCCCTTTAAATGCCCCACACAATTTGGCCCTCTCTGCTTTCCTGCCCACTCTATCCTCAAAAGCACCTTTTTGCACTTTTGGCGCCCTCCGCAGCAAAAAAGACAAACGTCCAGCTTTTGCTGCCACAGCAAAGGGGCCAGCGGGGAAAAGTCATGCTGGTCCTCACTGCCTCCTGGAACCCCTTCAAATGCCCCACACAATTTGGCCCTCTCTGCTTTCCTGCCCACTCTATCCTCAAAAGCACCTTTTTTCACTTTTGGCTCCCTCCGCAGCAAAAAAGACAAACGTCCAGCTTTTGCTGCCACAGCAAAGGGGCCAGCGGGGAAAAGTCATGCTGGTCCTCACTGCCTCCTGGAACCCCTTCGAATGCCCCACACAATTTGGCCCTCTCTGCTTTCCTGCCACTCTATCCTCAAAAGCACCTTTTTTCACTTTTGGCGCCCTCCGCAGCAAAAAAGACAAACGTCCAGCTTTTGCTGCCACAGCAAAGGGGCCACGGGAAAAGTCATGCTGGTCCTCACTGCCTCCTGGAACCCCTTCAAATGCCCCACACAATTTGGCCCTCTCTGCTTTCCTGCCGACTCTATCCTCAAAAGCACCTTTTTTCACTTTTGGCGCCCTCCGCAGCAAAAAAGACAAACGTCCAGCTTTTGCTGCCACAGCAAAGCTGCCAGCGGGGAAAAGTCATGCTGGTCCTCACTGCCTCCTGGAACCCCTTCGAATGCCCCACACAATTTGGCCCTCTCTGCTTTCCTGCCGACTCTATCCTCAAAAGCACCTTTTTTCACTTTTGGCGCCCTCCGCAGCAAAAAAGACAAACGTCCAGCTTTTGCTGCCACAGCAAAGGGGCCAGCGGGGAAAAGTCATGCTGGTCCTCACTGCCTCCTGGAACCCCTTCGAATGCCCCACACAATTTGGCCCTCTCTGCTTTCCTGCCGACTCTATCCTCAAAAGCACCTTTTTTCACTTTTGGCGCCCTCCGCAGCAAAAAAGACAAACGTCCAGCTTTTGCTGCCACAGCAAAAAGGCCAGCGGGGAAAAGTCATGCTGGTCCTCACTGCCTCCTGGAACCCCTTCAAATGCCCCACACAATTTGGCCCTCTCTGCTTTCCTGCCCACTCTATCCTCAAAAGCACCTTTTTGCACTTTTGGCGCACTCCGCAGCAAAAAAGACAAACGTCCAGCTTTTGCTGCCACAGCAAAGGGGCCAGCGGGGAAAAGTCATGCTGGTCCTCACTGCCTCCTGGAACCCCTTCAAATGCCCCACACAATTTGGCCCTCTCTGCTTTCCTGCCGACTCTATCCTCAAAAGCACCTTTTTTCACTTTTGGCGCCCTCCGCAGCAAAAAAGACAAACGTCCAGCTTTTGCTGCCACAGCAAAAAGGCCAGCGGGGAAAAGTCATGCTGGTCCTCACTGCCTCCTGGAACCCCTTCAAATGCCCCACACAATTTGGCCCTCTCTGCTTTCCTGCCGACTCTATCCTCAAAAGCACCTTTTTGCACTTTTGGCGCCCTCCGCAGCAAAAAAGACAAACGTCCAGCTTTTGCTGCCACAGCAAAGGGGCCAGCGGGGAAAAGTCATGCTGGTCCTCACTGCCTCCTGGAACCCCTTCAAATGCCCCACACAATTTGGCCCTCTCTGCTTTCCTGCCGACTCTATCCTCAAAAGCACCTTTTTTCACTTTTGGCGCCCTCCGCAGCAAAAAAGACAAACGTCCAGCTTTTGCTGCCACAGCAAAGGTGCCAGCGTGGAAAAGTCATGCTGGTCCTCACTGCCTCCTGGAACCCCTTCGAATGCCCCACACAATTTGGCCCTCTCTGCTTTCCTGCCGACTCTAGCCTCAAAAGCACCTTTTTTCACTTTTGGCGCCTCCGCAGCAAAAAAGACAAACGTCCAGCTTTTGCTGCCACAGCAAAGGGGCCAGCGGGGAAAAGTCATGCTGGTCCTCACTGCCTCCTGGAACCCCTTCAAATGCCCCACACAATTTGGCCCTCTCTGCTTTCCTGCCGACTCTATCCTCAAAAGCACCTTTTTGCACTTTTGGCGCCCCTCCGCAGCAAAAAAGACAAACGTCCAGCTTTTGCTGCCACAGCAAAGGGGCCAGCGGGGAAAAGTCATGCTGGTCCTCACTGCCTCCTGGAACCCCTTCAAATGCCCCACACAATTTGGCCCTCTCTGCTTTCCTGCCGACTCTATCCTCAAAAGCACCTTTTTTCACTTTTGGCTCCCTCCGCAGCAAAAAAGACAAACGCTCCTGCATTGCTGCCACAGCAAAGGGGCCAGCGAGGAAAAGTCATGCTGGTCCTCACTGCCTCCTGGAACCCCTTCAAATGCCCCACACAATTTGGCCCTCTCTGCTTTCCTGCCCACTCTATCTTCAAAAGCACCTTTTTTCACTTTTGGCGCCCTGCGCAGCAAAAAAGACAAACGTCCAGCTTTTGCTGCCACAGCAAAGCTGCCAGCGGGGAAAAGTCATGCTGGTCCTCATTGCCTCCTGGAACCCCTTCAAATGCCCCACACAATTTGGCCCTCTCTGCTTTCCTGCCCACTCTATCCTCAAAAGCACCTTTTTGCACTTTTGGCGCCCTCCGCAGCAAAAAAGACAAACGTCCAGCTTTTGCTGCCACAGCAAAAAGGCCAGCGGGGAAAAGTCATGCTGGTCCTCACTGCCTCCTGGAACCCCTTCGAATGCCCCACACAATTTGGCCCTCTCTGCTTTCCTGCCCACTCCATCCTCAAAAGCACCTTTTTGCACTTTTGGCGCCCTCCGCAGCAAAAAAGACAAACGTCCAGCTTTTGCTGCCACAGCAAAGGGGCCAGCGGGGAAAAGTCATGCTGGTCCTCACTGCCTCCTGGAACCCCTTCAAATGCCCCACACAATTTGGCCCTCTCTGCTTTCCTGCCCACTCTATCCTCAAAAGCACCTTTTTTCACTTTTGGCTCCCTCCGCAGCAAAAAAGACAAACGTCCAGCTTTTGCTGCCACAGCAAAGGGGCCGGCGGGGAAAAGTCATGCTGGTCCTCACTGCCTCCTGGAACCCCTTCGAATGCCCCACACAATTTGGCCCTCTCTGCTTTCCTGCCGACTCTATCCTCAAAAGCACCTTTTTTCACTTTTGGCGCCCTCCGCAGCAAAAAAGACAAACGTCCAGCTTTTGCTGCCACAGCAAAGGGGCCAGCGGGGAAAAGTCATGCTGGTCCTCACTGCCTCCTGGAACCCCTTCAAATGCCCCACACAATTTGGCCCTCTCTGCTTTCCTGCCGACTCTATCCTCAAAAGCACCTTTTTTCACTTTTGGCGCCCTCCGCAGCAAAAAAGACAAACGTCCAGCTTTTGCTGCCACAGCAAAGCTGCCAGCGGGGAAAAGTCATGCTGGTCCTCACTGCCTCCTGGAACCCCTTCGAATGCCCCACACAATTTGGCCCTCTCTGCTTTCCTGCCGACTCTATCCTCAAAAGCACCTTTTTTCACTTTTGGCGCCCTCCGCAGCAAAAAAGACAAACGTCCAGCTTTTGCTGCCACAGCAAAGGGGCCAGCGGGGAAAAGTCATGCTGGTCCTCACTGCCTCCTGGAACCCCTTCGAATGCCCCACACAATTTGGCCCTCTCTGCTTTCCTGCCGACTCTATCCTCAAAAGCACCTTTTTTCACTTTTGGCGCCCTCCGCAGCAAAAAGACAAACGTCCAGCTTTTGCTGCCACAGCAAAAAGGCCAGCGGGAAAAGTCATGCTGGTCCTCACTGCCTCCTGGAACCCCTTCAAATGCCCCACACAATTTGGCCCTCTCTGCTTTCCTGCCCACTCTATCCTCAAAAGCACCTTTTTGCACTTTTGGCGCACTCCGCAGCAAAAAAGACAAACGTCCAGCTTTTGCTGCCACAGCAAAGGGGCCAGCGGGGAAAAGTCATGCTGGTCCTCACTGCCTCCTGGAACCCCTTCAAATGCCCCACACAATTTGGCCCTCTCTGCTTTCCTGCCGACTCTATCCTCAAAAGCACCTTTTTTCACTTTTGGCGCCCTCCGCAGCAAAAAAGACAAACGTCCAGCTTTTGCTGCCACAGCAAAAAGGCCAGCGGGGAAAAGTCATGCTGGTCCTCACTGCCTCCTGGAACCCCTTCGAATGCCCCACACAATTTGGCCCTCTCTGCTTTCCTGCCGACTCTATCCTCAAAAGCACCTTTTTGCACTTTTGGCGCCCTCCGCAGCAAAAAAGACAAACGTCCAGCTTTTTGCTGCCACAGCAAAGGGGCCAGCGGGAAAAGTCATGCTGGTCCTCACTGCCTCCTGGAACCCCTTCAAATGCCCCACACAATTTGGCCCTCTCTGCTTTCCTGCCGACTCTATCCTCAAAAGCACCTTTTTTCACTTTTGGCGCCCTCCGCAGCAAAAAAGACAAACGTCCAGCTTTTGCTGCCACAGCAAAGGTGCCAGCGTGGAAAAGTCATGCTGGTCCTCACTGCCTCCTGGAACCCCTTCGAATGCCCCACACAATTTGGCCCTCTCTGCTTTCCTGCCGACTCTAGCCTCAAAAGCACCTTTTTTCACTTTTGGCGCCCTCCGCAGCAAAAAAGACAAACGTCCAGCTTTTGCTGCCACAGCAAAGGGGCCAGCGGGGAAAAGTCATGCTGGTCCTCACTGCCTCCTGGAACCCCTTCAAATGCCCCACACAATTTGGCCCTCTCTGCTTTCCTGCCGACTCTATCCTCAAAAGCACCTTTTTGCACTTTTGGCGCCCTCCGCAGCAAAAAAGACAAACGTCCAGCTTTTGCTGCCACAGCAAAGGGGCCAGCGGGGAAAAGTCATGCTGGTCCTCACTGCCTCCTGGAACCCCTTCAAATGCCCCACACAATTTGGCCCTCTCTGCTTTCCTGCCGACTCTATCCTCAAAAGCACCTTTTTTCACTTTTGGCTCCCTGCGCAGCAAAAAAAGACAAACGTCCAGCTTTTGCTGCCACAGCAAAGGGGCCAGCGGGGAAAAGTCATGCTGGTCCTCACTGCCTCCTGGAACC